>NC_041234.1:98108102-98125889 GCF_002837175.3 Physeter macrocephalus
CCATCACTTTGTTATAAAGCAGAAACTAACACACTATTGTAAAGCAATTATACTCCAATAAAGATGTTAAAAAAAAAGTACACAAAGGAAAAGCTGGTAAGAGCTGAATAAAGGCTGTAGTTCAGTTAATAATCAGCCTTTTGAAAAAATTTTGACAAATACATCATCATAATGATGATAACATTATGAGAAAATGAAACTGGATGAAGGATATATGGGGACTCTCTAGTATTAGGGTTCTACAGAGAAACAGAACCAAATGTATGTATATATATATAATATATATATATTATATGGACATACCTCATTTTATTGCACTTTGCTTTATTGTGCTTTGCAGATACTGCTTTTTTTACAAATTGAAAGTTTGGGGTAGCCCTATGTTGAGCAAGTCTGTTGACACACCATTTTTCCAAAACTGTTGCTCACTTCAGGTCTCTGTGTCACAGTTTGGTAATTCTTGCAGTATTGCAAACTTTTTCATTATTATATTTGTTATGTTGATCTGTGATCAATAATCTTTTATGTTAGTATTGTAATTGTTTTGGGGCGCCATGAACCAAGCCTAAATAAGATGGCATACAGTCGATAAATGTGTGTGTTCTGACTGCTCCACCAACTGTCCATTCTCCCCATCTCTCCTCCCTCTCCTTGGGTCTCTCTATTCCCTGAGACCCAACAGTATTGAAATTAGGCCAATTAAAAGCCTACAGTGGCCTCTAAGTGTTCAAGTGAAAGGAAGAATCACATGTTTCTTACTTTAAATCAAAATCTAGAAATGATTAAGTTTAGTGAGGAAGGTATGTTGAAAGCCCCAAGATAGACTGAGATCTAGGCCTCTTGTGCCAGATAGCTAAGTTGTGAATGCAAAGGAAAAGTTCTTGAAGGAAATTAAAGGTGTTACTCCAGTGAACACATGAATGATAAGCAACTGAAACAGCTTATTGCTGCTTTGGAGAAATTTTTAGTGGTCTGAATAGAAGATCACACCAGCCACAACATTCTCTTAAGCCAAAGTGTAATCCAGAGCAAGGCCCTAACTCTCTTCAATTTTATGAAGGCTGAGAGAGACGAGGAAGCTGCAGAAGAAAAGTTTGAAGCTAGCAGTGGTTGGTTCATGAGGATTAAGGAAAGAAGTCATCTTAATAACATAAAAGTGCAAGGTGAAGCAGCAAGTGCTGATATGGATGCTGCAGCAAGTTATTCAGAAGATCTAGCTAAGATCGTTAATAAAGGCGGTTACACTACACAACAGATTTTCATTGTAGATGAAACAGCCTTCTATTGGAAGAGGATGTCATCTAGGACTTTCATAGCTAGAGAGGAGAAGTCAATGCCTGGCTTCAAAGCTTCAAAGGACAGGCTGACTCTCTTGTTAGGGGCTAATGCAGCTGGTGATTTTAAGTTGAAGCCAGTGCTCATTTACCATTCCCCAAATCCCAGGGCCCATAAGAATTATGCTAAATCTACTCTACTGATGCTCTACAAAAGAAACAACAAAGCCTGGATGACAGCACATCTGTTTACTACATGGTTTACTGAATATTTTAAGCCCACAATTGAGACCAAGTGCTCAGAAAAAAAGATTTCTTTCAAAATCTTACTGCTCATTGACAATGCAGCAGGTAACCCAAGAGCTCTGATGGAGATGTAAAATGAGATTAATGTTGTTTTCATGCCTGCTAACACAGCATTGATTTTTAAAAAGTATTTATTTATTTAAATATAGTCGATGTACAATATTATGTTAGTTTCAGGTGTACTACATCATGATTTGACATACGCATACATTATGAAATGATTACCACAATAAGACTAGTAACCATCTGTCCCCATATAAAACTGTTACAATATTATTGACCATATTCTTTATGCTGTATATTACATCCCCATGACTTATTTATTATATAATTGGAGGTTTGTACGACATATGCATACATTATGAAATGATCACCACAATAAGACTAGTAACCATCTGTCCCCATAAAAAACTGTTACAATATTATTGACCATATTCTTTATGCTGTATATTACATCCCCATGACTTATTTATTATATAATTGGAGGTTTGTACTACTTAATCACCTTCACTATTTCACCCACCCACTACCCTCTACCCTTCTGGTAACTACATGTCTGTTCTCTGCATCTGTGAATCTGTTTTCATTTTGTTTGTTTATTTTGCTTTTTAGATTCCACATATAAGTGAAATCATATATTATTTATCTTTCTCTGTCTGACTTATTTCACTTAGCATACTGTTTAGATCCATCCATGTTGTTGCAAATGGAAAGATTTCGTTTTTTATGACTGAGTAATAGTCCATTGTATCGCATATTCTCTGTTTGTCTGTTGATGGACACAAAAGTTGCTTCCATATCTTGGCTTTTGTAAATAATACAGTAAACATTGGAGTGCGTATATATTTTTGAATTAGTATTTTTGTTTTCTTCAGGTAAATACCCAGAAATGAAATAGCTGGATTATATGATAATTTTTAATTTTCTGAGGAACCTCTATACTGTTTTCCATAGTGGCTACATCAATTTATGATCCTACCAACACTGCACAAGGGGTCCCTTTTCTCCACATCTGCACTAAAACTTGTTATTTGTTGTATTTTTGACGATAGACATTCTGACAGATGTGAGGTGATTCTCATTGTGGTTTTGATTTGCATTTCCCTGATGATTAGTGATGTTAAGCACCTTCTCATGTACCTTTTGTCCATCCATACGTCTTCTTTGGAAAAATGTCTATTAAGGTTCTCTGCCCATTTTAAAATCAGGTTTTTTGTTTTTGATGTGGACTTGTATGAATTCTTTGTATATTTTTGATATTATCCCCATATCAGATATATCATTTGCAAAATCTTTAATTAAGTAGGCTGCCTTTTCGATTTGTTGATAGTTTCCTTCACTGTGCAAAAGCTTTTTAGTTTGATGGAGTCCCATTTGTTTGTTTTTACTTTTGTTTCCCTTGCCTGAGGATTCAGATCCTAAAAACATTGCTAAGACTGATGTCAAAGAGTATACTGCCTATATTTTCTTCTAGGATTTTTATGATTTCAGGTCTTTCCTTTAATTCTTTAATTTGTTTTGAGTTTCTTTTTGTATATGGTGTGAGAAAGTAGTCTAGTTTGAATTTTTGCATGTAGCTCTCCAGTTTTCCCAACACCATTTATTTTTATTTTATTTATTTATTATTTTTTTGCAGTACGTGGGGCTCTCACTGTTGTGGCCTCTCCCATTGCGGAGCACAGGCTCCGGACACGCAGGCTCAGCAGCCATGGCTCACGGGCCCAGCCGCTCCGCGGCACGTGGGATCTTCCCAGACCAGGGCACAAACCCGTGTCCCCTGCATCGGCAGGCGGACTCTCAACCACTGCGCCACCAGGGAAGCCCCTTACCATTGAGGTTTTTCTTCTCAGAATTTTCATATTTCTAGTTTTGGTCTTTGCTTTTCTACTTAGAGAAGTCCTTTTAACATTTCTTGTAAAGCCAGTTTAGAGGTGCTGAGCTCTTTTAGCATTTGCTTGTCTATAAAACTCTTTATCTCCCTTCACATATGAATGATAGCCCTGCCAGGTAGAGTATTCTTGGTTGGTTTCTTCTTTTCATCTCTTTGAATATATCATGCCACTTACTTTTGGCCTGCAAAGTTTCTGATAAAAACTCAGCTTATAGTCTTATTGGAGTTCCCTTGTATGTAACTAGTTGCCTTTTTTTTTTTTTTTTTACTGCTTTTAATATTTTTTATCTTTAAATTTTGCCATTTTATTATAATGTGTCTTGGTGTGGACTTCTTTGGGTTCATCTTGTTAGGGACTTTCTGTACTTCCTGGAACTACTGTCTGTTTCCTTTTCCAGGATAGGGAAGTTTTCAACTATTATATCTTCAAACAGTTCTTTGCCCCTTTCTGTGTCTCTTTTCCTTCTGGGATCCATATAATGCAAATGTTAGTATGCCTGACATTTTTCCAGAGGTCTTTTAAACTATCTTCACTTTTAAAAAATCCTTTTTTTTTCTGTTCAGCCTCAGTGATTTCCACTGCTCTTGACTTCCAGTTTGCTGATCTCTTTCTCTGTATCATCTAATCTATGGTTGCTTTGTTCTAGTGTATTTTTATTTTCAGTTGTTGTATTCTTCAGCTCTTCTTTGTATTTTCTAACTCTTTGTTAAAATTCTCACCATGTTCATTCATTTTTCTTCTGAGTTCATTGAGCATCTTTATGATCATTACCTTGAACTCTTTATTAGGTACACTGCTTATCTCCACTTCATTTAGTTCTTTTGCAGAGGTTTTGTCTTTTTCTTCATTTGGAACATATTCCTCTGTCTCCTCATTTTGCCTAAATCTCCGTGTTTGTTATGTTTCCCGATCTTGGAGAACTGACCTTATGTAGGAGACCTTCTATGGAGCCCTGCAGCACATTCCTTTCTGGTCACCAAAGCTGTCTGTCTATGAGGTTCTCCCTGTGTGGGCTGCTATTGTGGTGTGCTGGTAGTTGTGGCTGGTTCCCAGCCCCTGCCTCGTATGGTGGTTGCTGGATCACTGATGGGCAGGGCCCAGTCCCATGTGTGGCTGACTATTGCTGGCCCACCAGTGAGTGGTGTCATGTCCTGAGGTGGCTATCTGCAGACCTAGGGAGTCCTTGGGCTGATGCCTGCTTACTAATGGGTGGGGATAGGTGCTGGTATGGCTGACTGCATGGCTTAAGGGTTCCCGCACCTGCTGCAGGCCTGCTGGTAGAGACACACAACACTTATTCTGCAGCCCATGGGTCAAAGTGCAGTTTCAACTTTCAAGTCTTTTAAAATTTATTTATTTATTTATTTATTTATTTATTTTTGGCTGCATTGGGTCTTTGTTGCCGTGTGCGGGCTTTCTCTAGTTGTGGCGAGCAGGGTCTACTCTTCGTTGCAGTGCACAGGCTTCTCATTGTGGTGGCTTCTCTTGTTGCGGAGCACAGGCTCTAGTCGCGTGGGCTTTGGTAGCTGCAGCACACGGGCTCAGTAGTTGCGGCAGCTGGGCCTTAGAGCACGAAGGCTTCAGTTGTTGTAGCGCATGGGTTCAGTAGTTGCGGCACAGAAGCTCTAGGGTGTGCGGGCTTCAGTAGTTGTGGTGCGTGGACTCAGTAGTTGTTGCTCATGGGTTCTAGAGCACAGGCTCAGTAGTTGTGGTGCACAGGCTTTGTTGCTCTGTGGCATGTGGGATCTTCCCAGACTAGGGATCAAACCCATGTCCCCTGCATTGGCAGGTGGATTCTTAACCACTGTGCCACCAGGGAAGTCCTTTCAAGTCTTACTATTCAAGAAATACTTACATTTCGTAAGGCTGCAGATGCCATAGATAGTGATTCTTCTGATGGATCTGGGCCAAGTAAATTGAAAACCTTCTGGAAATTATTCACCATCCTAGATGCCATTAAGAACCTTCGTGACTCATGGGAGGAGGTCAAAATATCAATATTAACTGGAGTTTGGAAAAAGTTTCCAACTCTCATGGATGATTCCAACTCTCATGGATGATTTAGAGGTGTTCAAGACTTCATTGGAAGAAAGTCATTTCAGATATGGTAGAAATACAAGAGAACCAGAATTAGAAGTGGAGCCTGAAGATGTGACTGAATTGCTGCAATCGCATGATAAAATTTTAATGGATAAGAAATTGCTTCCTATGGGTGAGGAAAGAAAGTGGTTTTTTGAGCTGGAATCTGCTCCCTGTGAAGATTCTTGAAATGACAACAAAGGATTTAGAATATTACATAAACTGAGTTGATAAAGCAGCAGCAAGATTTGAGAGGATTGACTCTCATTTTAAAAGAAGTTCTACTACGGATAAAATGGTATGAAGCAGCACCAAGTGCTACAGATGACATATTTGTGAAAGGAAGAGTCAGTTGATATGGCAAACTTCATCGCTGTCTTATTTTAAGAAATTGCCCCAGCCACCTTAACCTTCAGCAACCACCGCCCTGATCTGTCAGCAGCCATCAACATCAAGGGGACACCTTCCACCAGCAAAAAGATTATGACTCCATGAAGGCTCAGATGATGGTTAGAATTTTTTAGCAATATAGTATTTTTAACTTAATGCATACATTGTTTTTTTAGACATAATGCTGTTGCACACTTAATACACTACAGCATAGAGAAAACATAACTGTCATATGTACTGGGAAACCAAAAAATTCGTGTGACTCGTTTTTATGGTGCTATTTGTTTTATTGCGTGGTCTTGAACCAAACCTCTGAGTTATAGCTCTGAGATATGCCTGTATATAATATAGTATATAGTAGTAGTATAATGTGGTTCCAGTCCATGTCCAAAGGTAGGAAACAAAAAGCACAGTGTTACCAGCTCAAGGCAGTCAGAAAGGAGGAAATTCCTTATTACTCATGGGAAGGTCAACCTTTTTTTCTATTCAGGACTTCAAATGATTAGGTGGGGCCCGCCCACATAAGGGAGGGCAATATGCTTTATTCAGTCTACCAGTTCAGATGTTAATCTCATCCAGAAACAGCCTCACAGACACACCTTAAATAATGTTTGGCCAAATGTCTGGACACCATGGCCTAGACAAGTTGGCACATAAAATACCATCACATCTCTATACTAACTTTTCAAGTTTTCTATACATCTAAAATTGTGCCCCAATAAAAATTCATCTAAAAATATCTATCCAGAGTTTTGGATCCTTGGTTATGCAGGAATCAAATCGAACAATTGCCTTTTTGGTGGCACTTTGATACAAATTAATGATAACTGCACTCAAATCACTGTAAGCTCCTTCAGGCCAGTACTTGATGGTATTCATCTCTGTATCTCTAGCACCTAGCACAGTCCTTGGCACATATTTTTTGAATGAATAAACATTGTCACGTCATGATAAAAAGTTTCAAACTGTATTTTCATGGAAATGGGCTGGGAAACTTCCTCCCAATTTCCTCGGAGATTGAAAAAAAGTTTTTCAGGAGAAGCTCTTAGAAGGGTTAAAAAACATACCCTCTATATATCAAGTGCAGCAATGGAGAAGCAAGTAGCTACAAATCACTTGTGGGTGTCTCCCAACATACAAAAACTATTCAAGCTATGCTCCCATGTTTTATAATTTCAGCAAGGGCCTTCTAAGTGAATGATTACAACCTTATATGTATTTACTATCTATCTTTTATCTTTTAATGCAATTGCTGTTCCAAGTTATACATTTGAACATTCTTATTTGAATCTTTCAAAGCATATAACCTAGAATCCTGTGGATGTATGATTATCTATGTTATTGCAGGATCTTATCACAAAGTACATTCTTTAACATTCTCGTATTTGAGTTCATAGGCGTATATGCATGAAGTGTGTACATTTGTTTTAAGATTAAAATGTGCAAGAATATTCAGCTTCTCTCATGCTTTATTCTAAAACCACAGATAAATATTAAATGAATGTCTACAAGAAATACAGAATGTGTACTCTTAAACCCAGAGTTTAAGGAATTTACAGCATGAATTGTTATAATGTTTTCCCATGATTTTATCTTAATTTGAAGTAGTTTTCAATGTCCAGAATTATAGCCTTTAGTACAAAGTACTTTTGGGGAACACATTGTTCAAAAATTTTGTTTAGAAGGTTGACCTATATTTAAGTTTTTGAAATAAATTGAGGTTAGAGCAATAGAGAAAAAGGAAGGAGGCTGAGAAAAAGGTCAGTGGTTGTAGGAATAAAGTATCAAGTTGAGAGGAAAGAGCGCAGGACACAGGTGTGTAGTGTTATTTTCACTGAGTTTTGACAAAGAAAATAAATAAAAACTCACCACTCTTTTGGAAACAGTCCTCCAGATAAGGGCAGAAAACTGCAGACAATTCACCAAAGTTGAAAAGAAGGGAGATCCTTGCAATTTACCCATTTAATCACATTGATGAAGAACCTCTTATGTAGATCATTATCATAACAAGGGTTACTTAGTCTTCCACCCACATTTGAAGTGGTGGACAGAAATTCTTACAGGGACCTGGGCACATTTTGGCTATGGGAAGAGACCTCCCTCCCACCCCAGTCCCATTTTAGAGAATTCAGATGACCTCATTACCGTATGTGATGGCTAGTTTTGTGTCAGCTTGGCTAGGGCCAGTTATTTAACCAAGCAGTAATCTAGGTGTTGCTGTGAAGGTAATTTTTCCATGTGGTTAACATCTACAATCAGTTGACTTTAAGTAAAGAAGATTACCTTTAACAATATGAACGGGCCTTGTCCAATCAGTTAAAGGCCTTAAGAGCAAAATTTGAGGTTTCCCAGAGAAAAAGAAATTCTGCCTCAAGATTGCAGAAATAACTCCTGCCTCAGTTTTCTATTTGTTGGCCTGCCTGACAGCTTTCATACTTGCCTGCTCCCACAATTGTGTGAGCCACTTCCTTAGAAATAAATCATATATATATGTATATGTATATACATATATTCATATTCCTATTAGTTTAGTTTCTCTGGAGAATCCTTACTGATACGACATTCTTATCCCGAAGTTTTTAAATAAAGTTAAAACTAAGTAGAAAATAATGATAATAGTGGGGACAGTCAGTCAAATTACATATGATAATCTCTTTGTACTCTTCACCCTGTCATCAGTTTGGTGGATAGCTGGTTAGTGAAATTAGGAAAGTTATTTTCAAAAGTGCATGAAGTAGAAAAATCTTAATTTAATATTAAGCTTCTAATTAGAATAATTTATAGAAGTGTTGCATAATCAATTAGAATTGGTCAGTGTTTAGAAGTGCCTTTCCTTTGAAAGTCGAGTGCTTTACAAATGGGAAAAATATAAATTCTCTTGAAATTCTTAAATATTTTCGAGATACATATATTTTTAATGTAACTATACTATGCATAGCAGAATTGAAAATAATAGTCTCTTTAATGATGGGTGCGTGGCTATTGAGCAATGGGAATGTGAGTAGCATGATGGAGAAACTAAATTTTAAATTTTATTCATTTTTGATTAATTTAAATTTTAACATGAAAGACACGTGACTAGTGGCTACCACATTGAACAGTGTAGACTTTATTATTTATATTTCAAATATGGACCTTAAGTTTAAGTAAAAAATAAATATTTTATGGTAACAGTAAACTGAGTAATATAGTACATTGAATCTGTTACTTTAAAAAATTGTTTTATTTAAAAAAATTTTAAATTAATTTTTATTTGGGTGTGGTTGCTTTACAATGTGTTTTTCTTATGGTACTTTAAATGTAAATTTCCATGATTTGTTCTCTGAAGATAGTATGAAGTACAGGTATCATTTAAAATAAGGTTTCATTCACAAAGTGGATATTTTAAATGTACTTTTAGTGGTAAGAAGTAGATTTTATCATTTAATAATTTTACATTGCTGGTGTCCCTTGTCATTCATTTATAGAATGGTCTTCTCTCTATAGAGAATCCCTTTGAGGTATATATACAAGGTTAGCTTTTTTGTTTGAGTTGACCAAAAACTTTTATTTAGAGTAATTTTTTATGTCTGATATCCATCTAAAATAAAAGAGTATATGTTATAATATCTAGTTTTTTACAAATAATTATGTATGCATAACAGTTTCAGGGCTAAGTATCATTATCATTAGACAGATTTTTTTTGGAACTGTGTAGTACAAAATAATAAACCTTTATTTAGACTAGGCATAAGGTGGCTTAAGCATGTTGAATCATCCAAACTCTGAATGATATTACTCTTTTACTAAGGAGAAGAAACCACAACCCTGAGAGCAACTTCTTACAGGGTATACTTTATGCCTTTGAGTTTAGCCATAAACTCTCTCCTTTCATATATATTCATTTGGAAGTGAGTCTCCCAGGTTAGTCATATTGCCACAGTGGGGATGTTGAACATTTATAAAGAAATAGCTCCCCCAAAACTTGTCTGTATAAGTCCAACTACAAATTAAGTTATAGAGGAACATTTACACAGAGAATCTTTTGAACCAGTGACAAAGCCACAACTAGAAGTATGCCTTGGGATTTGCATTTAAGAACAAGGTATCTATTTTGAGCAAACTTTCTTTACCAAAAATTTGGAAAATGTGAATGAATTTATGGGGATAATGGACTCTTGCAGAAGTTCTGAGATGTATGGTGGCTGCCAATATCATGCTTTCTCAACTTGTTTGTTAGCCCAAGCTACACATTTTGAATAATCAAGTGGAGTTTCTTGAGATTTCCTGAAACATTCCTGAAGAGGATTTTAAGAATTTGAGGTCATTTGCAACTTTCTTTTATATGGGTGTAAATCTTCTTAAAACAATTCAGTCTGCTTTCTAACGCTTGTAATTTCTCTCAGTTTAGTTTCATTCAACATTGATTGAATGCAAGTTGTATGTTCAGGGGGAAAAAAAAAGCATAATTATATCTCTGTCCTAACTACCTTCTATAGACTAACAGCTCTTTGAAGGCAATGACAGGATCCATTATTTAACGGGTAACCTGACCGTACATACACTGCAGTGTTTATTGCCAAAGGAAGGCTGCAAGTAAATGCATCATTTGATGATTATTAGAAGGTTTTCTTGTTTAAATGTAGAAGGCTTCATTGGTGTCAGTTCACCATATAGAATGGGAATTAAGCTTTTCCTTTTTTAGATTCAACTCCCATTGACTTCATATAAGGTTATCACTGAATAAAAACTTGAGAATTATCCTTTTGTGATTAATTTCTGTTTGGGAAAAATCACATCATAAAGCATTTTACCTACCTTCCTATGTACCATTTCTTCTTTCCATTTTGTGGGGCAGGAAAGATTGAGATAATGATACTGTTTTGACTAAAGAAATTGGATATTTAATGCTTTTTACTTTATTTCAAATGACCCTTCAAATGTCTGCTTTGGGAATGAAAGTCATCATTCTGTGAGGGTAATATAGGAAACATTTTTTTTTTTTTTTTAGTTGCAAACAAAGTTCCCCCAGCACAAGATTTTTAAAATCTTTGGCATTAAACCTTCTGAAACCCATCTGTGTTGAAAATTATTTTTTTGCTTTGGGGCATATTATATTTACATAGTTTCTTTTTATTTCACAATATTTAATCTAGTGAGAAAATAGCTTCTTAGGCCAAACATAGAATCCAACTCACAGGAGCACAAGGTAGGGAAATCTCTGCAATGTATAACCACAACTGAGAATATATTTGTAACAGTAATAATTTTAAAAACTCCAAATACATGGTGATTTCTTTGTAGTTTTCAGGGTTTTATCATCTATATGAAATTTAATAAAATACTTTGAATTTTAATGAAAAATTAATGAAAATAAACTATGCCTATAATTATGTACTCAAAACTTCATTCAGTAGACAACTCTATAATCCTCAAGTTGGTCAGAAAAGCAATGTCTATGATGCTGCTTTCTTTCCTGAATAAAGCTACACTGAAGAATGCTTATCTGTTCTCTTTTTCTTTAGTGGAATTGTCACAAACCTGTGGTTTTCAGCAGAAAGTGCTTTTGCCCCTGGAGAAATTTTTAGTTGTCATTTTTGGGGAGGGAGGTGCTACTGGCATCTACTGGGCAGAGAACAAAGATGCTGATAAACATCCTAAAATGCACAGGACATTTGCACAGAGCAGAGAATTGTCCAGTGCAAAATGTCGATAGTGCCAAGGGTGAGAAAAGAAAGAGAAAGAGAGAAAGAAAGGTTCAAGGCAGAAAATCTCATCCAAAAGGAAATTGAGCTTATGTCAAATAATTATACCACATATTTCTGTATTCAAATGCTAGGTCCTCTCATAAACTGACCCATAGGCTTCTTTATCCAAAATGATAGAGGTGCTAATTATTTCTACAATGGCAATCATTTTGTGATATATATACATATCAACACATTGTACATCTTAAATTTATACAATGTTTATGTCAAATACATTTCAAAATAAGGTCAAAGTAAATGAAAACTTTAAAAACTATAAAGAAAAATCAGAAAATGAATTTCTTTTCAAGAAATTAAAAAAAACCCAAGTCTGGAACCCCACTGAAACACATGGAACATAAACCCAGAAGAATATAGAGCTGTTTAAAACTCTGATACATGACATCTATACATCTATTGGCTAAGTATGATTTGTATCAGGATGATTATGAAGGAAAGGTTAAAATAGATGATATGTATTTAGTTTTTACATCAAAGGCCACAGAAGGAGCATAGGTCAGATAGAATCTCTTTCAAATTCTAACTAATCATTAATTAGTTATGTGACTATAGGGAACTTACTTAGCCTTAAGCCTCAAATTCCTCATCTGTAAAATGGGATACTAATAATTACTGAATACAGGAGTCTGCCTGCTGATGCAGGGGATATGGGTTGGTGCCCCGGTCTGGGAGGATCCCGCATGCCGTGGAGTGGCTGGGCCCGTGGGCCATGGCTGCTGGGCCTGCGTGTCTGGAGCCTGTGCTCCACGGCGGGAGAGGCCACAGCAGTGAGAGGCCCGCGTACCGAAAAAAAAAAAAAAACCTTCCAACAAACAAAAGCTCAGGAACAGATGGCTTCACAGCCAAATTCTATCAAACATTTAGAGAAGAGCTAACACCTATCCTTGTCAAAATTTTCCAAAATATAGCAGAGGGAGGAACACTCCCAAACTCATTCTATGAGGCCACCATCACCCTGATACCAAAACCAGACAAAGATGTCACAAAAAAAGAAAACTACAGGCCAATATCACTGATGAACAAAGATGCAAAAATCCTCAACAAAATACTAACAAACAGAATCCAACAGCACATTAAAAGGATCATACATCATGATCAAGTGGGGTTTATCCCAGGAATGCAAGGATTCATCAATGTAGGCAAATCAGTCAATGTTATACACCATATTAACAAGTTGAAGGATAAAAACCATGTGGTAATCTCAGTAGATGCAGAAAAACCTTTCGACAAAATCAACACCCAGTTTTGATAAAAGCCCTCCAGAAAGTAGGCATAGAGGGAACTTACCTCAACATAATAAAGGCCATATATGACAAAGCCACAGCCAACATCGTTCTCAATGGTGAAAAACTGAAACCATTGCCTCTAAGATCAGAAACAAGACAAGGTTGTCCACTCTCACCAGTATTATTCAACATAGTTTTGGAAATTTTAGCCACAGGAATCAGTGAAGAAAAAGAAATTAAGGGAATCCAAATCAGAAAAGAAGAAGTAAAGCTGTCACTGTTTGCAGATGACATGATACCATACATAGAGAATCCTAAAGATGCTACCAGAAAACTACTAGAGTTAATCAATGAATTCGGTAAAGTAGCAGGATACAAAATTAATGCACAGAAATCTCTTGCATTCCTATACACTAATGATGAAAATTCTGAAAGAGAAATTAAGGAAACACTCCCATTTACCATTGCAACAAAAAGAATAAAATACCAGGAATAAACCTACCTAAGGAGACAAAAGACCTGTATGCAGAAAACTATAAGACACTGATGAAAGAAATTAAAGATGATACAAACAGATGGAGAGATTTACCATGTTCTTGGATTGGAAGAATTAGCATTATGAAAATGACTCTACTACCCAAAGCAATCTACAGATTCAGTGCAATACCTATCAAACTACCAGTGGCATTTTTCACAGAACTAGAACAAAAAATTTCACAATTTGTATGGAAACACAAGAGCCCCCGAATAGCCAAAGCAATCTTGAGAAAGAAAAATGGAGCTTGAGGAGTCAGGCTCCCTGACTTCAGACTATACTACAAAGCTACAGTAATCAAGAAAGTATGGTACTGGCACAGAAACAGAAATATAGATCAACGGAACAGGATAGAAAGCCCAGAGATAAACCCATGCACATATGGTCACCTTATCTTTGATAAAGGAGGCAAGAATATACAGTGTAGAAGACAGCCTCTTCAGTAAGTGGTGCTGGGAAAACTGGAGAGCTACATGTAAAAGAATGAAATTAGAACACTTCCTAACACCATACACAAAAATAAACTCAAAATTGATTAAAGACCTAAATGTAAGGAAAGATACCATCAAACTCTAAGAGGAAAACATAGGAAGAACACTCTTTGACATAAGTCACAGCAAGGTCCTTTCTGACCCACTTCCTAGAGAAATGGAAATAAAAACAAAAATAAACAAATGGGATGTAAGGAAACTTAAGAGCTTTTGCACAGCAAAGGAAACTGTAAGCAAGACAAAAAGACAACCCTCAGAATGGGAGAAAATATTTGCAAACGAAGCAACTGACAATGGCCTAATCTCCAAAATTCACAAGCAGCTCATGCAGGTCAACATGAAAAAAACAAACAACCCAATCCAATACTGGGCAGAAGATCTAAATAGACACTTCTCCAAAGAAGATATACAGATTGCCAACAGACACATGAAAGAATGCTCAACATCATTAATCATTAGAGAAATGCAAATCAAAACTGCAATGAGATATCATCTCACACTGGTCAGAATGGCCATCATCAAAAAAATCTACAAACAATAAATGCTGGCGAGGGTGTGGAGAAAAGGGAACCCTCTTGCACTGTTGGTGGGAATGTACATTGATACGGCCACTATGGAGAACAGTATGGAGGTTCCTTAAAAAACTAAAAATAGAACTACTCTATGACCCAGCAATCCCACTACTGTGCTTATACCCTGAGAAAACCATAATTCAGAAAGAGTCATGTACCAAAATGTTTATTGCAGCTCTATTTACAATAGCCAGGACACGGAAGCAACCTAAGTGTCCATCAACAGATGAATGGATAAAGAAGATACGGCACATATATATACAATGGAATATTACTCAGCCATAAAAAGAAATTAAATTATGTGTAGTGAGGTGGATGGACCTAGAGACTGTCGTACAGAGTGAAGTAAGTCAGAAAAAGAAAAACAAATACCGTATGCTAACACATATATATGGAATCCAAAAAAAAAAAGTTCTGGTGAACTCAGCGGCAGGACAGGAATAAAGACATAGACGTAGAGAATGGACTTGAGGACATGGGGAGGTTGAAGGGTTAGCTGGGACGAAGTGAGAGAGTGGCATTGACATATATACACTACCAAATGTAAAATAGATAGGTAGTGGGAAGCAGCTGTATCACAAGGGGAGATAAGCTCCGTGTTTTGTCACCACGGAGATGGGTGGGGTAGGGAGGATGGGAGAGAGACACAAGAGTGAGGGGGTATGGAGATATATGTATACATATAGCTGATTCAGTTTGTTATAGAGCAGAAACTAACACAACATAGTAAAGCAATTATACTCCAATAAAGATGTTTAAAGAAAGACGCAACATTTTGACTTCTCTATTTTTTTCTGTCTTCTCTTTCATTATTTTCCACTCTGTTCTTTTTATTTCCTTTCTTCTGCTCACTCTCTAAGTTGCTCTTACTTTTTAAGTTTTGTTTAGTGGAAGCTAAATTAATTTTTTTTGTGACTTCTTTTCTAATATAGGCCCTTAGTCCTACAAATTTTTGCCTGTGTGCTGCTTCAGTATCATTCCAAATTTTTTGATATGTTTTCATGTCAATTCATTCATTTTATTCATTAATTATTTTAGCTTATCACTTTTAAGAACTTGAAAGTTTTTTCTTTTTGAGGCATATGATTTCCTATAAAATTAATTGCATTCGTTATTCTTCTTTAAGATTTTTATTCTATTTTCCCAGTTAATTTTATTGCCTGAGGGTTACTTTTTGAAATTTGGAGATTCTTCATTTTTCTTCATACATTGCATTGAGACTTTGAATAGAATTTTCAAGCTGCTTAGCCTAAGTGTGAACCCTGGATCAACAGTTGAAGAATACAGGGTTTGATTCAGATGTCTGTCATGGTGATTGAGGGAGATGGCTTGGACATTTAGTTGCATGGAATGTATCCATAGGTTGACTGAGTATAGATATTTCCTTTTCTTTCCTAGAGAAGTTCCTTGCTTCACCAGGCCCATCATCCATTCTGGCAATGTCTTGAGTCAGAAGTGTAATCTCACACATTCTTAAATAGGGCTTTATCCTGAGGGAAAATCCTAGAATCAGGTATTCCTTTTACTTCTTATTCCTTTTTTTCAGGTTATGTCAGACTCCACTCTGCTCTCTATTAGATTAATTACTCATGCCAGAAGCCCTTTACTTTATTTAAAAGGTAGTTCTGAGATTTCTGTGTAAGTATAGCTAACTGAATATGTCTTTATCTTTTCTCTCCATCTGAGATGTAACTAAAATGATAGTGAAGAAAGTTTTAAAAATTTATAAAGTCACAAGGACAAAAGGGGAGTTGATGAAAGCAGACAAAAATGTTGCTACAGTTTTAGAAAGTGGAACGTGGATTGACAAGTGGTAATTGAGTTAGGTTTCTATTTTCTCTACTCTCAGTGCCTGCAAAAGTGAGAGTGTTGGGTGGACACAACATGAAACAAGTCCATTTCCACTCTGAAACCTCAGGAAATCCAAGAATTGGAGGCATCAGGTAACTTTGAAGGCAGGAGGAAAATGGTGCTAATAAAACAGAAGTAGTTAAAATCTATAAAAGGAATTCTTAAAACTCCAGATTCCCTTCCCAAACCAGCACTTAAGGGTGAATGTCACATCATCACTTCTTTTTTAACATCTTTATTAGAGTATAATTATTTTACAATGGTATGTTAGTTTCTGCTTTACAACAAAGTGAATCAGTTATACATATACATATGTCCCCATATCTCTTCCCTCTTGCATCTCCCTCCCTCCCACCCTCGCTATCCAACCCCTCTAGATGGTCACAAAACACTGAGCTGATCTCCCTGTGTTATGCGGTTGCTTCCCACTAGGTATTTTACGTTTGGTAGTGTATATATGACCGTGCCACTCTCTCACCTTTTCCGCTATTTTCTATTTCTTCCTGGTTGAGTCTCAGAAGGTTATGCCTTTCTAAGAATTTGTCTTTGTCTTCCAGGTTGTCCATTTTATTGGCATATAGCTGCTTGCAGTAATCTCTCATGATCCTTTGTTTTTCTGCAGTGTCACTTGTTACTTCTTTTTCATTTCTAATTCTATTAATTTGAGTCTTCTCCCTTTTTTCTGGATAAGTCTGGCTAATGGTTTATCAATTTTGTTTATCTTCTCAAAGAACCAGAATGGTTTATCAATTTTGTTTATCTTCTCAAAGAACCAGCTTTTAGTTTTATTGATCTTTGCTATTGCTTCCTTCATTTCTTTTTCATTTTTTTCTGATCTGATCTTTGTGATTTCTTTCCTTCTGCTACGTTTGGGGTTTTTTTGTTCTTCTTTCTCTAATGGCTTTAGGTGTAAGGTTAACTTGTTTATTTCAGATGTTTCTTGTTTCTTAAGGTAGGATTGTATTGCTATAAACTTCCCTCTTAGAACGCCTCTTGCTGCATCCCAAAGGTTTTGGGTCGTGTTTTCATTGTCTCTAGGTATTTTTTGATTTCCTCTTTGATTTCTTCAGTGATCTCTTGGTTATTCTGTAGTGTATGTATTGTTTAGCCTCCATGTGTTTGTATTTCTTACAGATTTTTTCCTGTAATTGATATCTAGTCCCATAGCGTTGTGGTTGGAAAAGACACCTGATACAATTTCAATATTGTTAAATTTACCAAGGCTTGATTTGTGCCCCAAGATATGATCTATCCTGGAGAATGTTCCATGAGCACTTGAGAAGAATGTGTATTCTGTTGTTTTTGGATTGAATGTCCTATAAATATCAATTAAGTCCATGTTGTTTAATGTATCATTTAAAGCTTGTGTTTCCTTATTTATTTTCATTTTGGATGATCTGTCCATTGGTGAAAGTGGGGTGTTA
>NC_041234.1:98126105-98143813 GCF_002837175.3 Physeter macrocephalus
TTGATAGTTTGATTATTATGTGTCTTGGTGTGTTTCTCCTTGGATTTATCCTGTATGGGACTCTCTGTGCTTCCTGGACTTGGTTAACTAGTTCCTTTCCCATATTAGGGAAGTTTTCAATTATAATCTCTTCAAATGTTTTCTCAGTACCTTTCTTTTTCTCTTCTTCTTCTTGGACCCCTATAATTCGAATGTTGGTGCATTTAATGTTGTCCCAGTCGTCTCTGAGACTGTCCTCAATTCTTTTCATCCTTTTTTCTTTATTCTGCTGTGCAGTAGTTATTTCCACTCTTTAATCTTCCAGGCCACTTATCTGTTTTTCTGCCTCAGTTATTCTGCTGTTGGTCCCTTCTAGAGCATTTTAAGTTTCATTTATTGTGTTGTTCATCACTGTTTGTTTGCTCTTTAGTTCTTCTAGGTCCTTGTTAAATGTTTCTTGTGTTTTCTCCATTCTATTTCCTAGATTTTGGATCATCTTTACTCTCATTATTCTGCATTCTTTTTCAGGTAGACTACCTATTTCCTCTTCATTTGTTAGTTTTTGTGGGTTTTTGCCTTGTTCCTTCATCTGCTGTATGTTTTTCTGTCTTCTCATTTTGCTTATCTTACTGTGTTTGGGGTCTCCTTTTCGCAGGCTGCAGGTTCGTAGTTCCCGTTGTTTTTGGTGTCTGTCCCCGGTGGCTAAGGTTGGTTCAGTGAGTTGTGTAGGTTTCCTGGTGGAGGGGACTGGTGCCTGTGTTTTGGTGGATGAGGCTGAATCTTGTCTTTCTGGCAGGCAGGACCACCTCCATTTGTGTTTTCTGGGGTGTCTGTTACCTTATTATGATTTTAGGCAGCCTCTCTGCTAATGGGGGGTTGTGTTCCTGTCTTGCTAGTTGTTGGGCATAGGGTGTCCAGCACTGTAGCTTGCTGGTTGTTGAGTGGAGCTGGGTCTTAGCATTGAGATGGAGATCTCTAGGAGATCTTTCGCCATTTAATATTACATGGAGCCAGGAGTTCTCTGAGTTGTTTGGCATAGAGTGTCCAGCACTGTAGCTTGCTGGTCGTTGAGTGGAGCTGGGTCTTGGTGTTGAGATGGAGATCTCTGAGAGATTTGTGCCGTTTGATACTACATGGAGCTGGGAGGTCTCTTGTGGACCAGCGTCCTGAACTTGGCTCTCCTACCTCAGTGGCATAGCCCTGATGCCTGGCTGGAGCACCAAGAGCCTGTCCTTCACACAGCTCAGAATAAAAGGGAGAAAAAAAAAGAAAGAAAGAAGGAAGATGAGAAAATAAAATAAAATAAAATAGTTTTAAAAATAAAAAAATAAAAAATAATTATTAAGAAAAAAATGTCCTTAAGTAAAAAACCCAAAAAACAAAACAAAAAATCCCCCCAAAACTGACAGACAGCACCCTAGGACAAATGGTAAAAGCAAAGCAATACAGACAAAATCACACACAGAAGCATACACATAGACACTCACAAAAAGAGAAAAAGGGGAAAAAAAATATATCTTTGCTCCCAAAGTCCACCTCCTCTGTTTGGGATGGTTCGTTGTGTATTCAGGTATTCCACAGATGCAGGGCACATCCAGTTGATTGTGGAGATTTAATCTGCTGCTCCTGAGGCTGCTGGGAGAGATTTCCCTTTCTCTTCTTTGTTTTTAAAGCTCCTAGGATTCAGCTTTGGATTTGGCCCCACCTCTGCATGTAGGTTGCCTGAGTGCGTCTGTACTTCGCTCAGACGGGGATAAAGGAGCAGCTGATTCGGGGGCTCTGGCTCACTCAGGCCGGGAGGACGGTGGGGTACGGATGTGGGGCGAGCCTGCGGCAGCAGAGGCCGACATGACATTGCAACAGCCTGAAGCGCACCGTGTGTTCTCCCGGGGAAGTTGTCGCTGGATCACGGGACCCTGGCAGTGGCAGGCTGCACAGGCTCCCGGGAGGGGAGGTGTGGTTAGTGACCTGTGCTTGCCCATAGGCTTCTTGGTGGCGGCAGCAGCAGCCTTAGCGTCTCATGCCTGTCTCTGGGGTCCGCGCTGTTAGCTGCGGCTTGCGCCCGTCTCTGGAGCTCCTTTAAGCAGCACTCTTAATCCCCTCTCTTCGTGCACCAGGAAACAAAGAGGCAAGAAAAAGTCTCTTGTCTGTTCTGCAGCTCCAGACTTTTTCCGGACTCCCTCCCGGCTAGCCGTGATACACTAGCCCCTTCAGGCTGTGTTCAGGCAGCCAACCCCAGTCCTCTCCATAGGATCTGACTAAATCTGGAGCCTCAGCTTCCAGATCCCGCCCACCCCGGCGGGTCAGCAGACAAGCCTCTTGGGCTGGTGAGTGTGGTCGGCACCGATCCTCTGTGCGGGCATCTCTCTGCTTTGCCCTCTGCACCCCTGTTGCTGCGCTCTCCTCAGTGGCTCCGAAGCTCCCCCCCTCCGCCACCCGCAGTCTCTGCCCGCGAAGGGCCTTCCTAGTGTGTGGAAACCTTGCCTCCTACACGGCTCCCTCCCACTGGTGCAGGTCCCGTCCCTATTCTTTTGTCTCTGTTTTTTCTTTTTTCTTTTGCCCTACCCAGGTACGTGGGGAGTTTCTTGCCTTTGGGGAGGTCTGAGGTCTTCTCCCAGCGTTCAGTAGGTATTCTGTAGGAGTTGTTCCACATGTAGATGTATTTCTGATGTATTTGTGGGGAGGAAGGAGATCTCTACGTCTTACTCTTTTGCCATCTTCACATCATCACTTCTTGTAGAAAATGAGAATTTTAGTATCAGGTAAAATTGAACAAATAAGGTTTTTTCCTGGAAAACACCAGGCACAGCAGAGGATAGAATGACACCTTAGTCAAAAGAGAGATCATCTGAAACCCTACATAATTAATTCTGAGATCCCCCATCCCCCACTTATTCCCTGAACACTGGACGTCCGATGAATATAACTCACCCCTATTCAGAGTAGCTGGTTAGACTATTCCTTTCTTGACTAGCCCTCAAGGAACTTTCAAATACTGAAACTTTAGAGTGACCATATGACATTATTAAGTCTCACTCAATCACTTTTGGGGAGATCCAACAGTCACAAAGCCCACCCTCATATACAGAGTTTCCAATCAGCTTTTTCATGCCTATTTTGTTCTTAAGTATGACTGAACAAAAATTAAATTTTAGAAGAATGCTTTCATTTGTTATAAAACAAATTTAAACTGAGTAAATTTGAAAATCTAATTGGCTTTATTCAACAGTTCATGACTTGTGCAGCATCCCATCTAGTAAGTAGAAAGGAACTCTAAGGAGCTGTACAAAATAGAAGGATATATAGTCAGAGGCGGTGGAAAAAGGAAGTTTCTAACAAAGAGTGGATTGTTTTAGGCAGGGTCACCTTCCTTTGGTGGAAGGGCGGTGGTGGGTATATCTTGTAGATGACCTCACTAGTGCTGATCTGGCAATTCCAGATTGACTGATTAAAGGTAACATTCCTGGGAGAGGCTGCAACTGCAGTCATGTGAGATATGGTCTTAGTTTGCTGTCATGGGGAAAGTTACTCCATTTAGGGTCTGCTGTTCCCTTTTTAAAAACATGTCTTAAAAATTCAGAGAAGAAAAAGTACGATAGAAAAATTTCTACTTTGCTGATTGTATTTCTATTTTCTTTCCTCCTCTCGTCTTATAGACAATTCTCTTTATTTTTCAGTCATTTCAACTCAGTTTTTTTAGGAGAATCAGCAGTAGACATATGCTCAGGATTCTATTTTGATAAAGTTATCCATATATTCTCCTTAATCTTTGAAAATTTCATCTCTTTCTTATGTGTTAAAATTTATGATTAAATATACTTTGTGATATTTTAATCAAATACGTATTGGCAATTAATTCCATTCAACTGACCTTTGAGAGGTTTTAAAACATTATATATAGTTTCTCTGTAAGTCACTTTATTTATTCCCTTTTCTTCTTTAATTTCCCTGTTCTTTTTCCTCTTAACACTGTAAGTCTTAGGCCTTCTGTGATGACCCTAAGCAAAAGTTACCTGACAGAGCTTTTATTCCTTTTCTTTCTTTCTGCCATTTTACTGTAAAACACATTCTACCACAAACTGCTTTTTGAACATTATTACATTGGGGAATTCATTTTGCCATCTTACTAAATTATACTGACCCAATTTCACTATTCATATTTGAATTTCACAGCGGGCTTTTCTTTCAAATTTCTTGTCCAGTTTTCTATTTTCACAACAGAATTTTGTGTCTGAGGTAAGAAATCTAAACACTTCCTGTGATATAACTGTTAGAGTTTTTACTAATGGAAAGTGGAAGAAAGAGGGAAGAGGATAAATAACAAATAGGAAATTGAGGCAATCAGAGATAAAATGGTTATTTATTCATCATGCACATAGAAAAGAATGAGATTAAAAAGCTAAAGAATACATATTCCCCGCCTTCAATGAGCCTTCATTTTGAAGGGAAGAGATTTTTACATAATTTAAAGTACTTTGGAAATGTACAAAAAAGAATATGTTGAGAATGGCAGCATTTTAACTATGCCCTCAAAAAATTGAGTAGAGTGTGTTAGAGTCAAAGGCAGAAGAGAAACCTAGGTGTAACTAGTCAATTGATTTCCAGGAAAAAAAAAATTACTCAGATGAGAGGGAATTAACTAGATAAAATTGGAATATCATCTTAGATTTTACCACTATGTGATTTTATGGTGGTCTCCTCTTAATAGTGGTAGCATATGTGATCTCAAAGCAAATTATGTAGTTGTGAAGTTCAGTAACACCTTGTGTGCCCCATGATGATGTTAACTCAGGACTGGGGTGATAAAAGATGATATGGTGTTGTAAAGTTTCACTTTATTTAAAAATATTACTAGGTCATCTAAATGGCTAATTGCATGTTTTAGTCTTGGATGTGGATACAACATTTTAACTAAAATTTACCCTTTTAAACTCATTAAAAAAGCTTCTATTTTAATTTTGCTCTTGTTTTCAAAAACAGGTGTCAAAAAATTGTATAAACTATCAAATCCCAGGTGACATGCTATGTAGAGTTGTTATATTCTTGAAACTATAACTACAGGTTATAGCCAAGGAATTTTTCTATCTCCCTCCACTACATCTACCTATTCTATTTAGAATGGAAAGGATTTGAAGTAAAATCATAATGTAGATTAAGTTTGAAGGATTCTCTTGCTCTTCTCACCCTTGGTTTCCCCAACCTCTTCCCATTCTTTTCCATTAAGATATCACCTCATCTGCTCTACCAGAGAAGTACCTACATCTCATCTATATCGGACCAAAAACAAATTTAGCTTCTAACTAAAAGTCTGTATTATCACTCTACTCATACATTAACAACAGATTTCAAAGCAGGATATAAGTTGAAGTCAACAGTGGAGGTCAATATTTCATGTAGTTTCTAAAGCTTTGTGTCATGTAGTAAAAGTAACCAAGTGCCGTTGTGTAATTCATTTTGGGGGGATGGGCAGAGAGAATAGCTTTTAGGCAATAAGTCAGCAAATTAAAAAAAGTAATTTTAATGAGTTCATACTTTTCACTGTTATTGATAATCATATGTAAAATATAATTCTTCAAATAAATCCACACTATGACTTCTCTGTCATCAAAAGATGCATCTTTAGTAATGTGCTTGGAATTTGGAATCCAAGACGTTATCTTTATGCTCCTAATGAGCAGCATGGTAAAATTTCCTATTTTTTAATGAGCCTAATAAAATATAATATTCTGCAGCAGACTGAGAGCTCAACAGTCTGCCTGTATTGCACACATCAATTTCAGGATGATGATAATAATAATGAATTGACACTATTTTGGAAATAGAGGGACATTTAAGTAAGGCCATTTGTTATCTCAGCAACCACAGTGGTTTCCGTTACACTGGGTGGCCAGTTTGTGATCTGGTACTGAATTGCTTTCTGTGGTCAATTTAAAATACATGGCTATATAAACTTAAGAATTCAGGAGTCATTGACACCAAGGATTGGATGAACTGAGTGGGGATCTTTACTTTTATTTTCATGTAATCAAAAAGTATTTGAGAGTAACTCAGTTTCAGCTTCTCTCAGCTACAGTCTCAGACCAACCCTGCCCACCCAATGGACCCACCCAGTGACCTGCTGAGAGCACTCCCAGGATTCCAGAGGAAGCCATACCCATCCTTGCCCCTGGTAAAAAAGGCCCACCATCTGTGGACCCTGAAGCAGACCGTTGTCCCACTGGCAGCCCTGTACACCAAGGTTCTGAAGGGAGTCTCATCTTCCCAGGGATCAAACAGAATCCACAACTGACTGAGCCCCTAGTAATAGGCCTGCCACAGACCTACTCCAGACCCAGCAGCAGCCATTTGACCCAGCTCCAAACCCACTAGACTGTAATTCCAGAGACAAGACCATCAGCCTGCGGACCTGACAGGATAAGGTCTTTACTTGCTGAAAATAGTCTATAAAGACTGAAAGAGGCATTTGCTCCTTAAAATGCATAGACACAAATGGAGGGCTACACAGATCATAAAGGAACAGATAAACATGGCACCACCAGAGGAAACTAATGCAGCTTTATTTTAGTAACTGATCCCAAAGAAATGGAGATCCAAGAATAGCCTGGCAAAGAATTAAAAATAATCTTCTTAAAGAAGCTCAGTGAGATGTGAGAGAACACACACAATCAAACAAAATCAGTCAAACAATGCATGAACAAAATGAGAAATTTAATAAAGAAATAGAAACCGTAAAAAACCCCAAATCCTAGAGCTGAAGAATACAATAACAAAATTGAAAAATTCAATAGAGAACTTCAAAAGCAGACTCAATCATACAGAAGAAAAAAAATCAGAAAACTCAAGACAAGTCATTTCAAATTAGCCAGTTAAAGAAACAAAAAGTTGAAAGAATAAAAAAAGAGTGAAGAAACATGGGACTTGTGGTACACCATCAAAAAAATGAATATACGCATTATGGAAGTCCCAGAAGGAGAAGAGTGAGAAAAAGGGGCAGAAAAGCCTATTTAAAGAAATAATAGCTGAAAACTTCCTAAGTCTTAGGAGGGATATGGAACTCCAGATACATGAAGCACAAAGTACCCCAAGCAAGATCAACACAAAGAAGATTACCCTGAGACACATTTTAATCAAATTGTCAAAAGTCAAAGACAGAATTTTGAAAGTGGCCAGAGAAAGGAGACTCATCACATACAAGTAACCCTTCCTCCCTGCCCTATAAGGCTATCAGCAGATTTCTCAGCAGGGATCTTGAAGGCCAGGAGAGAGTGGGATGGTATATTCAAAGTGCTCAAGGAAAAAAACTTCCAAGCAAGAATACTGTACTACTCGGTAAAGCTGACCTTCAGAAATGGAGAGATAAAGACATTCCAAACAAAAGCTGGAGTTCTTCACCACTGGACCTGCTTTACAAGAAGTGCTAAAGGGAGTTCTTCAGATTGAAATAAAAGGATACAACAGCATGGAAATATATGGAAGTATAAAACTCATTGGTAAAGGTAAATATATAGTCAAATTCAGAATACTCTGATACTGTAATGGCAGTGTATAAATCACTTTTATCTGTATTAAATCCTCACCTTGTACACTTAAAAAAATCATACTGTACACCTAAATATGTATAATTTTTATTTGTCAATAATTCCTCAATAAAGCTGGAAAAAGGCTACTAGAGAAAACTAGTCTTCCTTTCATAAGAAAAAAAAAAAGAAATATGTAGGAGGTATTAAGTGTGCTATTTACATGCATCCTACATCTTTAATGAATGACATAATATTCATAGTTATAAATAGCTATTAAAAATAGCTACTCCTGATTTTTTTTTCTTATATGCCTTATGGTAGTAGAATTATGTTATTTTGTATAAAATACAATTTCAGGATGAAAAAAGTTTGAGATATACAACACTGGGCCATTATGTGAAATTATTTTGGGGGAGAAACATAGATTTGTGTGTATGGTGTGTGTGTGATGGGTTTGTATTTTAGTTTTTACATAATAGCTTATGGTAATGGTATATTAGTAAAATATTAAATGCTTTTACAGTTGCTCTCTGATGCTTTTTAGTCTAACCTCACATGACGCTTTTTTGGCCAAGTGTTGGTTAATGTCAGTATAAATACACTAAGGGAAAATATTATTTTTTTGATGTAAAGACAAAGCATGAGAACAGAAACATCCATTTTAGATATTTTATGTTCATATAAATGGGGGGGCAGAGATTATATGTACACATCTACACATTCACAAGTTACCATACGAACTTTTTGCCCTTCCAAAGTGATGAGTTGAGAGGAAAGTGTTCATTTGAGTAGGCACTTGGCAACATTGTTCTAGAAAAAAAGTGCTTATTTACTTTACTGGCACATACTGGCACATACTGACCCAAAAAAACACTGAAAGGGGGAAGAAAGCTAAGGGAAGGGAGGTTTGGATATTCAAAATTATTCTTGAATTTAAAAAGATTTTCACAGGCCAGATATGAAGACAGAAAGGACTCAAGAAGGAAAGACATGAAAAAAAAAACAAAACCATTTTGAACAGCAGAGGCAACTAAAGAAAACTATGTGGCTGCACTAGGAAATCTCTCATGAGTTCATATTTTTCTTGAGATACATGCACAAATATAGAAGAAAATACATACAATCCAGGACAAATACAAAATATTCTGTAAGACTATAGTTAGAGAGGTTAGGCACAAAATATGCTGAGACCTATAAAAATGTTGAGGACAGACAAAAGGGCTTTGATAACTGTGTTAGATGTAAGGATAAAAACCAGGACAAGAGAGACATACTATTTTCTATTTGCTAGAGACATACTATTAACAGATGACAAAGAGAAATACAATGACTGAACGCTATTTTGTGCCCAACCTTTATAAGGAAAAGAAATACCTTCCTATTGGAACCCATTGAATAAATGTGGTTAGGAGTAAGATGAGGGGCAGTAAATGGGAAAGAATAGTAAGAAAGCTTTAATGTTCTTTCAGTGTTTTAAACCTACAAGCTAGATGAATTTACGTCAGGGAAATGGAAAAAATTCCAGATGTAGTCATGGAACCTCTGTCACTAATTTTTGAGAAATCATAAGCATAGGAGAGTTATCAGAAGAATAGAGATATCCAAATATTTCTCTCATTCACAAATGTTGTTATGATTAATTTTTTCACCAGAAATGTGAGAAATGTAATTCCTTCCAATTATAGACTAGAGGCATCTTGGCATTGATCACCTCCCAATTTTATATTAATAATCAGATAAGCTTATGAACATTTATCAAAATATAAGTAAATACAAAGAGTACTCTTGGTTCAATATAAATAAGTATTGTTAAGCTAATTCAATTACCTTTGTTAAAAGGGTTACTAGACTGGTAGACTGATAGTTAGGGGGAAACTAAAGGGATACCATATTTAGATTGCAGCAATACATTAAGTCTCTTATGTTATCTATCATATAGGCTTCGCTTCTTTGCAAGGCCATTGCACGTTTGAAAAAATATTTTTATCAAATGCCCTCTTGTCTCCCCTCACTGGATTCTAAATGCCTTGAGGGCAAAGATGGGGCCTTATTTATTAGTTCTTAGGACATAGTAGATGCTCAAAATCTTTTGTTAAATGAAAGTATGCACACACTAATGCATTAGAATGATTAAATATACAATGGGTAATGCTAAGTCAAATGGATGTGTAGCTGGTTGAACAACTGTATTTTAAAAGTTTTGATTAGCAATATTCTACTTCTGGGAAGATGGAGTAGATTTACTTTTCCATATTTTTCCTGCTAAGTGCAACTGAAACCCATGAGCATATATAAAACAAACTTAAGAAGACTCCGAAAGGTGGAGAAAAAAAGGAAGCCTGGCTGGGGACCTCAGGACTAAAGGAACAACATGATGTTGAGTCTCCTGGGTTTTCTTTTTGCCTCATATATACCAAACTTAAAACAGAAGAAGTTGACAACCAAATAACATGAATAAGAGCCAACAAAAAAGAGCACTGTTCACTAAATCTGTTCTTTATAGCTAAAGGATCATAAAAGGGGAATCAAGATAGAAAAGTTTTAGACAGTAACTATTTTTTTAAAACATCTTCATTGGAGTATAATTGCTTTACAATGTTGTGTTAGTTTCTGCTGTATAACAAAGTGAGTCAGCTATATGTATACATATATTCCCATATCCCCTCCCTCTTGCATCTCCCTCCCATCCTCCCTACGCCACCCCTCTAGGTGGACACAAAGCAATGAGCTGATCTCCCTTTGCTATGCAGCTGCTTCCCTCTAGCTATCTATTTCACACTGGGTAGTGTATATATGTCAATGCTACTCTCTCACTTCGTCCCATCTTACTCTTCCCCCTCCCCGTGTCCTCAAGTCCATTCTCTACGTCTGCATCTTTATTCCTGTCCTGCCCCTGGCTTCATCAGAACCAGTTTCTTTTAGATTCCATGTATATGTGTTAGCATATGGTATTTGTTTTTCTCTTTCTGACTTACTTCACTCTGTATGACAGACTCTAGGTCCATCCACCTCACTACAGATAGCTCAATTTCCTTTCTTTTTATGGCTGAGTAATATTCCGTTGTATATATGTGCCACATCTTCTTTATCCATTCATCTGTTGATGGACACTTAGGTTGCTTCCATGTCCTAGACAGTAACTTTTCTACTCCAGCCAACATCAAAGAAAAACTGTGGCCCAATTCCTACCCACAACTGCAAAGGTTTAGTTGGAGAATCTAGACTTCTCCCTTAGTCAGGCTCTAATATGGTGTCCCAAACTCCCCACTGGGAAAGTTGGAGTAGGAAGAAGGCTGAGTAGTGTGGCAGAACTTTGAACTGGGAAATAATGAGACACACCCTCTTTCCCCCTCCCCAATGGTGTCACTGGATAACATAGGGGAACATGGACTTTCAGCCCTACCAAGAAGTAACTAGGTATCCCACTTCCTATCAGAGAAAGTCTAGAGGAGAATCAAGACTTTCACTATTACCCTGCAGTAACAATGCCATACATCCTCCCACTACCGTGGTGTCAGCGGAGGCCATGTGGGGAGCCAGAACTCCCACTTCTACTCACCAGTTATGAGGAGCTACCCTCCGTGTCAAAAGAGGACCTTGGCAGATTAGTATCAGGTAAAACCTGCAAAAAACAGAAAGTTTTTAATAAGATACAGATTCTTAGAGCATCATACCTAAAATACTCAGGTTTTATTAAAAAATCACTCATCCTACCAAGAATCAGGAAGATCTTAAACTTAATGATACAAGGCAATCCATTAATGCCAAAACTGATGACAGAGGCGATAGAATTACCTGACAGTGATTTTAAAGCAGCCATCATAACTAAGCTTTCGGGAGCAATTACAAACTGGCTTCAAAATAAAAAAAGGAAATAGAAAGTCTGAGCACAGAAACAGAAAATATAAAAAAAAATAACCAAATGGAAATTTCATAAATGAAAAATACAAAAACAATAAAAACTGAATTAGTAAGCTCAGCATCAGAATGGAGGGAACAAAGGAAAGAATCAGTGAATGTGAAAAGAGAAAAATAGAAATTACCCAATCTGAAATATAGAGAGAAAATAGAATAAAAATAAATGAAGATAACCTCAGGAACTTGTATGTCTATAACAAAAGATCTAACATTCATGTTATCAGAATCCTAGAGAGAGGAGAAAGTGGCCAAGGCTAAAAGAATACTTGAAGAAATAATGTTTAATGATAATTTTTACATGCATAAAAAGCATTTGAAAAAAATCCCACACAGTTTCATGATAAAAACATTCAATGAGCTAGGAGTAGAAGGTATATTCCTTAACTTGATAAAGGACATCTACAAAACCTCACAGATGAAGTCATACATATGATGAAATACTGAACACTTTCCCTTAAGATCAAGAATAAGACAAGAATGAAGGCCAATCTCAATAATTTTTATTCAACATTGTCTTGGAGGTTCTCACTTGAGCAATTAAGCAATAAACTTAAAATAAAGGCACCTATATTGGAAAGCAAGAAGTGAAACTATCTCTATTTCCAAATTATATGACCTTGTATACAGAAAATGGTAAGGAACATACTTTCAAACATTAGAAGTAGTAAAACAAGTTCAGCAAGTTTGCAGGATATAAGATCAATACACAAAACCCAATTTTATTTCTATACACTTGCAATGAGCAATCTAAAAATTAAATTAAGGAAAAAATCCCTCATAACATCAAAAAAATAAAATGCTTAGAAATAAATTTAATGAAAGAGGTGTAAAACTTATACTCTGAAAACTAAAAAACATTGTTGAAAATTTACCAACATAACTGGAAAGATATCCCATGTTCAGTAATTGGAAGACTTAATATTGTTAAGATGGCAATATTCCCCAAATTGATCCACAGATTGAACACAGTCCCTATCAGAATCCTACCTGGCTTTTGATACTAAAATTCATATGGGAAACTCAATAGGCCCAGAAGAGCAAAAAAAAAAACTTAAAAAAGAACAATAGTCTTGAAGGACCCACACTTCCTGATTTCTAAAGTTATTGCAAAACTACAATAATTAAGATTCTGTGGTAGTAGCATAAGGATAGACATATACACCAATGCAATAGAATTGAGAGTCCAGAAATAAACCCACTCTTTTTTTTTTTTCCGCGGCATGTGGGATCCTCCCAGACCGGGGCGCGAACCCGGTTCCCCTGCATCGGCAGGCGGACGCGCAACCGCTGCGCCACCAGGGAAGCCCTAAACCCACTCTTTTATGTTCTGTCAATTTTTATCTTTTTTAAATTTGTAATTATAGTAAAATGCACATGACAGAAATTTCCATTTTAACCATTTTTAGTGTAAAATTCAATGGTATAAAAATACATTCATATTGTTGGGTAACCATCACCACCTTTTATGTCCAGATAGAACTCTTTATCTTCCTAAACTGAAACTCTGTAACCATTAAACAAAAACTACCCATTCCTCCCTTTCCCAGCCCTTGACAACCACCATTCTACTTTCTGTCTCCATGAATTTGACTCCCCTAGGTACCTCAAATAAGTGGAATTATACACTTACTTGCTTGTTTCACTTAGCAAAATGTCCTCAAAGTTTATCCATGTTATAGCATGTGTCAGAATTTCCTTCCTTTTTAAGGCTGGATAATATTATAGATACACTACGATTTGTTTATTCATTCATTCATTGATGCAAGGTTGGGTTGCTTCCACCTTTTGGCAGTTTGTGAATAACGAACATGTCTATACAAATATCTCCTGAAGACTCTGCTTTCAGTTCTTTTGGGAATATACCCAGAAGTGGAATTGCTGGAAGATAAGGTAATTCTACTGTTAATATTTTGAGGAACTTCCATACTGTTGTCCATGGTGCATGCACCATTTCATACTCTCACCAACAGTGCACAGGGGTTCCAGTTTCTCCACATTCTCACGGACACTTGTTTTCTTTCTCCCTTCCTCCCTCCCTTCCTCCCTCCCTCCCTTCCTCCCTCCCTCCCTTCCTCCCTTCCTTCCTTCCTTTTAGTAAACATCCTAATTGGTGTGAGGTTGTATCACATTGTAGATTTGATTGCATTACCCTAATCATTTGTGATGTTGATCATCTTTTCATGTGCTTATTGAACATTTGTAATATCTTTTTGGAGAAATGTCTATTCAAGTCCTTTGCCTATTTTTGAATTGAATTGTTTAGGGATTTTGGTTGCTGTTGAATTTTAGGTGTTCTCTATATATTCTGCATATTAACCTGTTATCAGATATATGATTTACAAATATTTTCTCCCATTCTTTGGTAGTCTTTTCATTAGGCTGATTTTGTTTTTTGATGCACAGAACTTCAATTTTTTGATATAGCCCTATTTATCTATTTTTCTTTTGTTGCCTGTACTTTTGGTGTTACATATAAGAAATCATTGCCAAATCCAATGTCATGAAGATTTTGCCCTGTTTTCTTCTAAGAGTTTTACAGTTTTAGTTCTTATGTATAGGTCTTTGATCCATTTTGAGTAAAATTTAAACATAGTATAACAGTCCAACTTCGTTCTTTCATATGTGACTATTCATTTTTTTCCAACACCTTTTGTTGGAAAAACTGTATTTTTCCCATTGAACAGTCCTGACATACTTGTCAAAAATAATGTGATCATATGTGCCAGGATTTATTTCTCAGCTCTCTGTTCTATTCCTTTGGTCTATATGTCTGTCTTTATGCCAGTACCACACTGTTTTGATTACTGTAGCTTTGTAATAAGTTGTGAAGTCAGGAAGTGGGATACCTCCATCTTAGTTGTTCATTTACAAGATTTGGCTATTTGAGAATACCTTGAGAGTCCATGTCAATTTTAGGATGGATTATTTTATTTCTGCAAAAATTTTGATAGGGATTCCATTGAACCTATAGATTTATTTGATTGGTACTGACGTCTTAACAATATTAAATCTTCCAGTACATGAATATGGGATGTCTTTTTATTTATCTGTGTCTTATTTAATTTCTTTCAGCAATGTTTTGTAGTTTTCAGTGTACAAGTCTTTTCCCTCCTTGGTTAAGTTTTTCTTAAGTACTTCATTCTTTTTGATGTTATTTAAAATGAAATTGCTTCTTAATTTTCTTTTTGGATTGTTCATTTTTAGTGTATACAAGCACTATTTTTATGTGTAGAATGAATTTATTTATTAGTTCTAACTGTGGATTCTGTAGGGTTTTTACTTATAAGATCATGTTGTCTTTGAACAAAGCTAATTTTACTTCTTCCTTTTCAAAATTAAAATAGTATATGTTTTTATATTTGTCTATGTATTTACCTTTACTGGAGAACTTAACATTTTCATGACTTTAAATTTTATATGGTTTGAATCTAGTATCATTTCTTTTTGATTTGAAGGATTCTCTTTTTTCTTATAGGGTTGGTCTAGTGTTAATGAACTCCCTCAGCTTTTGTTTATCTGGGAATGTCTTAATTTCTCCCTCATTTTTTTGAAGGACAGTTTTGCCACATATAGTATTCTTGACAGTTTTTTTTCCTTCAGCACTTTAAATATTATTGTCCTGCTGCCTTATGGCCTACAATATTTCTACTGAGAAATGCAATGATAATCTTATTGAAGATTCCTTCTGCGTGATGAGTACTTTTCTCCTGCTGCTTTAAAGATTGTCTTCATAGTTTGACAGTTTGATTATACTATGTCTCTTTGTGGGTCTCTGGGTTTATTGTACTTGGAGTTCGTTGAGTTTCTTGTATTTGTATATCTATATCTTTCCTCACATTTGGGAAACTTTTAGCCATTATTTTTTCAAAAACCTTTCTACCCCCTTTTCCCCCCCTTCTCCTTCTAGGGCTCCTATAGTGGTTTTCTTGATGGTGACCCATAAGTCCCTTAGGCTTTTAGGGAGGTGGTTGTGGCTATGAAAGGGCAACATGAAAGATCCTTGTCGAGATGGAAATGTTCTGTATCTTGACTTTGTCAATGTCAGTATCATGGTTGTGATACTGTACGATAGTTTTACAAGATATTATTATTGAGGGAAGTAGTAAAGGGCACACTGGATCTCTCTGTATTCTTTATTACAACTGCATATGAATCTAAAGTTATTTCAACATTAAGTAAAAATCAATTACCCATTAAAAACTAATGGGGGAGTTCCAATTCTAGGATGATAGTGTGAGGAATTTTGTGGACCCTCTCTCCAGTGAGATAAGCAAAGCTAATGAAAACCATAGACAACCCCAAGCCATTTAAAGTCTCTGGAAATTGTCCTAAGGTTATACAGAAAACGAAGGAACATTTATTCAAGAAAAAATCTACTAAAACTAGGTAAGAATAGCAAGAATCTGTGGCATTTGGGCCATGATCTACTCCCTCCCTCCCTACCAAAATCAGACTGATGAATGCTTCACTCATGGTGTGTGTGACCAAGAAGACAGTGTTCCCTGTCCTGTCAGCTCCAAGTCATGGCTTACTTTATCTCACTGGGAGGAGCAGGTCACCAGCATTTCTCATCCTTTCCCATTCTAAACTGAAGAGGCTAAATTCCTGGTGAGTCACCAAGAAGACAGGGGATTCCTTCCTCTACCCAGATTTTACCTATAGGACAGACGTCCTGCCCTAGGCACTGTAAGCTGAGCATACTGAGCTTGACATCCTACATCCCACCTCAGTGGTAGGGCAAAAGTTCTAAATAAGAGAGGCAAGCCCAGAAGTTCAGAGGCTACAATTCCATTGTATATTTCTTGTCATAAAACAAATAAAGCAAAACAAACAAACAAAACACTTGGCCTAAAACAACATAAATTTAATATCTCATAGTTCTGGAGGCCAGAAGTCAGAAATCAAGTTATCATCAGGGCCATAATCCTTCTGAAGTCTCTAGGGGAGAATCTTTCCCCGCCTCTTCCAGCTTCTGGTGCCTCCAGGTATTCCTTGGTTTGGTGGTGCCTAACTCCAGGCTCTGCCCCAGTCTTCACATGACCTTCTCCTCTGTGCCTTACCACCCTTTTCTTTTTATAAGGACATTTGTCATTGGATTTGGGTCCACTCTTATAGTGCAGAATGATCTCATCTTGAGGTGCTTAACTTAATTATACCTGCAAAGACACTTTTTCTAAAGAATTTCATGTTCACAGGTTTTGGTTATACATATCTTTTCTTTGTGGGGGGAGGCATAATCAACCCATTACAGTCCTCCCTGTGGTCCCCCAAATTCATCTCTCCCATGTACAAAAATACATTCAACTCATCCTAACATCCCAAAAGTCTCAACTCATTGGAGCCTCAACTCTAAGTCTAAACTCTCATGTAAATATCATTAGCTCAAAAAGTTCCAAATCATCTAATTTATCTAAATTAGGTATGGGTGAGTCTCTGCCTCTGTGTCCAAGGCTCTGCCCATGGAATCACTCTTCCTTTTTCTTGAAGGGTAGCACTTTTGCAGCTGAGTATCTCTATTAGTCTATTTCTTATCTGTGAAAACTCAGAAATCTGAGAGCCTTCCTTCATTTTGTCCTATCTTTTCCCCTTCAGTTCAAGCTGGCAGTATCTCTGTTGATATAAGATTCTCAAAAACCTGGTTGGTCTCCCACATATTTCAATGGGGTCCATGACATTAGACAAGAGAGTTCTCCATAGATCCTTTCCAGATAGCCCTATTCCTGGCTTCTTCTGATATGGTTGATTGGATTCCTGAGTCATATGCCCAGTCTCTTTATCAAAAGTGTGTCCAGACACATCCTTGTCTCTCTCTCGAGAGCAATCTTTCCCAACAGTGAATTTCATAATTTCAGCATCCTTTATAATCTGGATAACCCAGAAACTTCCAAATCATCAAGTGCTGGTTTCTCTTTCTTTAACAGTTCCTTCCTCAATTTATCTATTTCCTCTCTCATTTTACTGGAAGAAGCAAGGAGAAACCATGCTGTACCTTTCACACTTTGCTTGGAAACATCCTCAGTTAGACATCCAAGTTCATTGTTTATAAATTATACTTACCATCCAGCAGCAGAATATAATTCAGTCAAGTTTTCTGCCACTACATAACAAGGATTGCCATTTTTCCAGTTCCAAATAACATGTTCCTTATCTCCTTTTGAGCTCTCACCAGAAACACCTTTAACATTCATATTTTAACCAGCATTCTATTCCTAATGATATATGTATTCTCCAAGATGATATTTCCATTTCTCTAGGAGATGGGTCAAAAAAGGATCTTGCTGTGATTTATGT
>NC_041234.1:98144511-98174596 GCF_002837175.3 Physeter macrocephalus
CAGGACAGGAATAAAGATGCAGTTGTAGAGAATGGACTTGAGGACCTGGGGAGTGGGAAGTGTAAGCTGGGACGAAGTGAGAGAGTGGCATGGACATATATATATGCTACCAAATGTAAAATAGCTAGCTAGTGAGAAGCAGCTGCATAGACCAGGGAGATCTGCTCAGTGCTTTGTGTCCACCTAGAGGGGTGCGATAGGGAGGATGGGAGAGAGATGCAAGAGGGAGGGGTATGGGGATATATGTATACATATAGCTGATTCACTTTGTTATACAGTAGAAACTAACACACCATTGTAAAGCAATTATATTCCAATAAAGATTTTTAAAAAATACATTACAACATGATAGATGTTTCCTCTAAAGTGCTCCTTACTTCCTTAGGAACCCTTTCCAAAATTGCCTTTAAATTCCATATTTCCACCAACAGTCTCTTCAAAGCAATTTAACCTTTTGCTATCATTTTCCTTAGAATTCTTCCAGCCTCTGTCCATAACCCAATTCTAAAGCCACACATGTCATTGGGTTTAGGGCCCACCTGGATAACCCAGGTTTATCTCATCTTGACATCCTTAACCTAATTACCTTTGCAAATATCCTTTGTTAAAATAAGTTCACATTCCCAGGTTCAAGTTGGGAATATCTTTTGAGGGTGGCCATCATTGAACCCACTACACCTTCCAGGTGCCCAGATGAGTGACTCAGAGCATTTGTCCCGGGGTAAGGCAGTCCATATGAAAAGAGGTCTCCTCAAAGGAACTGATTCTATCTGAAACAGAGTTGGGCAGTTCAAGCCTAAGGGCAGTCTCAACAAGTTTCTCCTCTTAATTAAGAGTAACAGGTAAAATACTAGATAGTTCACCAAACAGAACCATGGAAGGAGATAGGTAAGAAGAGCCCTCCTCAGTCAGAGCAAACCTCAAAGCTGGCCTCAAAATATATCCCTGTCTAAATTTAACTGGATCAGGCTGTGAAACAGTGTATGCCCCAGGGCATTGTCAAAAATAATAGAATAGTCATTCAGGAATTAGTGGGGTGGAAGGGCTGAGTGATACACAAAAAGAGGCAGGCAGCTTAACAGAGAGATTAGGGGAAGATATAGTCAAAGAGAGCCCTGTTAAAATCATTATGGTCCCAAAATGACTGTACAAATTTTTCTAAGGCTGTACCTGCTAAGGGGCAACACAGTGGCTTAACATTGCAGGGCAAATACACTCTACTAAAATAGCCTAGACAAGTCACAAAGTAAACAAATAAGCAAACAATATTACAAACAAGACTTGGAGAGGAATAAGGGTAATCAGCATCCAAAGTTGCCATATTTTCTAAATTGTCCAATTTTGAACAAAAACTTATGACACGTGCAAAGGAAAAGGAATATATGACCAATATATGGTAAAAAGAAACAGGTAATGGAAAGTGTCTTTGAGAGAGTCAGATGTCTGATTTAACAGGCAAAGACTTCAAATTATCCATTATAAATATGTTAAAAGAACTAAAGGAAACCATGCTTAAGGAAATAAGAGACTATATAAAGACAATGCCTTATCAAACAAAAAGTATCACTAAAGTGGTAGAAATTATTTAAAAAAAAAAATTCTGGAGTAGAAAAGTACAGTAACCAAAGTGAAAAATTTTACTAGAGAATCTCAACAGTATACATGAACTGGCAGAAGAAAGAATCAGCAAACTTGAAAATAAATAGATTGATAGAGATTATGCAATCTAAAGAGGAGAAACTAGAATGAAGAAAAATCAACAGAACTTCAGAGAAATGTAGGACGTCTTTAAGTGCACCAACATATGTGGTATGGGTGTACCCTGATGGCTTTACTTTTGAATTCTACCAAACAGTGAAAAATGCTAATACCAATTTTTCACAAACTCTTCCAAAAATAGAAGAGGAGGAAACACCTCAACTCTTTCTGTGATGCCAGGATTACTATGATAGCAAAACCAGATAAAAATATCAAACAAAAAAATAACAATGTCTCCTATGAATACAGACAGAAAACCCTTCAGTAACACACAAGCAAATGAAATTTAGCAATATATGAAAATGAGTATAAAGCATGACCAAGAGGGAATTGTACCAGAAAAATGAGGTTAATTTAACCTCCAAAAAATCAATTACTGTAATTCATTACATTAACAGAAGAGGGGACAAAAACCACATAGTCATCTCAATAGATGCAGAAAATGCTTTTGGCAAAATGCAACACCATTTCATCATGAAGACAGTGAATAAACAAGGAGTCAGAGGAAACTTCCTAAATTTTTAAAGGCCGTCTATGAAAAACCCACAGATAACATGGGACGTAATGGTGAAAGATTGAATGCTTACCCCTTAATATCAAAAACCAGACAAGGATGTCCACTTTCACCACTTCTATTCAAAATTGTGCTAGAGGTCCTAGCCATGGCAAATAGGAAAGAAGAAAAAGAAATAAAAGTCATACATACTGGAAATAAATTTTAAAAATTATCTCTACTTGAAAATGACATTACTTTGTACATAGGTAATCCTTAGGAATCATTTAAAACTATTAGAACTAATACACAATTTCAGCAAGGTTGCAGTATTCATGATTAATATAGAAATATCAATTGTGTTTTATATAGTAATAAACAAACCAAAATTAAAACTAAGAAAACAGTTGCATTTACAAGGCATATAAAGAATAAAGATAACAAAAGAAGTGTAAAACTTATACACCTGGAAACTATAAAACATCATTGAAGAATTTAAAGATCTAAATAAATGGAATGATATCCTATGTTCATGGATTGTAATACTTAATATTGTTAAGATGGCAATACTCCCCAAATTGATCTACAGATTCAGTGCAATTCTTATCAAAATCACTGTTGCCTCTTCTGCAGAAATTGACAAGCTAACCCTAAGATTCATGTGTAAACTCAAGGAATCCACAACAGCCAAATGATCTTGAAAACAGACAACAAAGTTGATGGATTCACACTTCCTGATTTCAAAACCTACTACAAAGCTGCAGTAATCAAGACAGTGTGATACTGGAATAAGGACAAACATAGATATCAGTGGAGTAGAATAGAAAGTACAGAAATGAAACCATTTATCTATGGCCAATGATTTTCAACAAGGGTATGAAGACAATTCAAAGGGGAAAGAATAGTCTTTTCAACAAATGGCATTGGGTCAACTGGATATCTACATGCATAAAAATGAAATTGAACCCCTAACTCATACCATATACAAAAATTAACTAAAAATGGATCAAATACCTAAATGTAAGAGCTAAAAGTATTAAACTCTTAGTAGAAGACATAGGTGTGAATCATCATGACCTCGGATTATGCAATGTTTTTTTAAGATATACCAAAAGCAGAACAACAAAAGAAAAATAGATTAATTGGACAGCATCAAAAACAAAAACAAAAAAAACCAAACCCTTGCATGTCATAGGACATCATCAAGAAAGTGGATAGACAGCCTGTAGAATGGGTGAAAATATTTGCCAATCAGATATCTGATAATGGACTAACATCCAGATTATATAAAGACCTCTTACAACTCAATAAAAAGACAAAAAAAAAAAGAACTTTAAATAATGGGCAAATTATCTGAGTAGACATTTCTTCAAAGAAGATAAATAGACAATAGCCTCATGAAACTAGACTCAACATCATTAGATATGAGGAAAATGGAAATAAAAACCACAATGAGATACTACTTATCCATTAGAATGGCTATAATAAAAGAGACAGACATTAGCAAGTGTTGCTCAGTGTATGGAGAAATTGGAACCCTTATACACTGCTGATGCTAATATAAAATGATGCAGCCACTTTTGAAAACAATCTGGCAGTTCCTTAAATGATTAAACATAGGGTTTAGATCTGACCTACATTCCACACCTGGGTGTATACTCAAGGAAAATGAAAACATATGTCCATGCAAAAACTTGTACAGGAATGTCTATAGAAGCATTATTCATAATAGTCAAAATTTGGAAACAATCCAAATGTCCATCGATTGATGAAAAGATAAATAAAATGTAGTATACCCATATAATATAATACCACTCAGGTATAAAAAGGAATGAAGTGCTAATACATACTACAGTACGGATGAATGTTGTATACATTATGCCAAGTGACAGAAGAAAAGACCGTATATTGTATGATTCCACTCAGTTGAAATGTCTAGGATAGGCAAATGTATACGGACAAAAAGTAGATTAGTTGTTGCCTAGGATTGCTGGGATTATTGGAATGGGGAGTCACTGTTAAAGGGTATAGGATTTCTTTATGGTGTAATGACAATGTTCTAAAATTTGGGATGAATGCATAATTCTGTGGCTGTATTAAAAAAAACCACTTAACTGTATGCTTTAAATAAGTCAATTTTATGGGATGTGACCTAGATCTTAATGAAACTATTAAGGGAAAAAGAGTGAGTAAAGGATATAAAGTTAATAACCAAAAAGTAAATATAAATACCAAATGCCTGAAAAAAAATTAAAACTTAGTCACAAATAAACGTAAGTGAAAAAAATTTGGGGGTTTTAATTAATGGATTTAGATCAGCCTGGTAGGAGATCACTAAGGGCTTGCTATAGGATTATAAACTTTGTCCTGAATTTCAGTATTTTGGTTGGTGACTTGAATGAAGGCATAAAAAAATAAGACTTCTCAAATTTAACAGATTAACAAAAGCTGGTTGGAATGGATATTACCAAATTATGTTTGATAAACAAAAAGTCAATATGCTTCAATGATGTTTCACTATTAATATCATTTTATATAAAGGAAATAAATCTAAGTCTTGGCCTTAGATGAGAATGTCAACTGTATGCATAGAGTGTGAAGCAGGGCTGGCTTGATAACCTTCTACATGACAAAGACCCAGAGGCTTTTGCTCATTGTAAGCACAATAGGCTGCTTCAGTGACATGTGAATACAAAAACAAACAAACAAAACACACACAGATACAGAAGCCTGCATGAATTTAGGGTATTTTCTTAATGTCTATTGTTCTAAACAAGTCACAGAAAGAATGGTGTCACAATACTTTACACTGGTTGAATCACATCTTCTATATTATGTTCAGCTCTAGGCACCACATTTAAGACTAATAGTGACACACTGGAACATATCTAAGGTTGGCAACAAGAATGGTAAAGCATATGGAAATGGATCAGAGAAGGAATGGTTGTGGAGACTGAAGATATTTAGCCCAGGGTAGAAAACAGAGGGAACATAGTACTTGTCTCCAAATATTTGAAAAACTGTCATGTGGAAATGGATTACATTTAGTGTGGTTTCAGAGGGAAGAACTAGAACCAACAAGTAGAAATTTCGTGATATATTTTAACTTAGTACAAGGAAAAAGGTTCTGACTATTAAGGCTGTTTAATAATGGCTGATGTGTGACCTCATAAGTTACATTTCACTGGAAGTTTTAAAGCAGAGGCTATAAACCTATCCTTCAATGATACTGTAGGGTGGGTTTCTGCATTGGGTAGTAGTTGGTCTAAAATATGGAAAACAATGGTTCTCAAAAATCAGTTGAAAAAAAATTTTTTAATTAGTCAAGTCAATTGATTAGGGAGGGGACCTCAGGGATGAGGCCTGAATGCATATTTTCTTAATACCACAAGTGATTCTGATATAAATGGTTCACAGGCCCACTTTGAGAAACATGACCTGATTTGTAATCAAATAATAATATGTAGAATTCTATGTTTCTTCTGAAGTGAAAAGAAGAAATTGACTAACTAAGGAGATTAACAGAATTTTAGCCATTTCTGAAATTTTCTGTTAACTAAAAATGTCTTAAAACCACTAATCTAATAATATCAATCTAACTCATGAAAAATGGTACAACTGTGGGAAGAAATTTCATTAGTGTTCATTAAAGACCAGATAAGTATACAAGACATTGTGTGCAACTTTTAAATTATATTCATTCCTGTTTTATTTTTGTTGTTGTTGTTGTTGTTGTTGTTTTTAAAGGCCTTTGGCATAACCAGCCTTCTTTGAATTATTATAGAACAAATAACTACTGGCAGGTAAATTATTCAGAAGAAATTAAGTGTTACCAGAGAATTTAAGAAGACCTTTTGGTATTCCTTCCTCTAAATTTGCAAAAGAAAAGCAACTAAGGAAGTGGAAATGAAACTTGAATACTAATATATTACTTATTCTCATGCTATTTGGAAAAACTCATTCTTTGTATTTCCCTGCATGTTCTTTCTCACCACCATTAGATCTCAAATCAAGGGAAAAATAATTTCTCCCGATGTATGCAGAAAACTACTTGATTAACATCGAGGAAAAGAAATTGTCAGAAATGAAGTTAGTTTTGTCTTTCCGTGCGTGTAATTATTTGAGTACTTATCATCACTATTTTTGTCTGTGTTCACTCCTTTTTTACTAGTTATGAATAAGAGGCATTTATCAGGAGTCCTCTCTTCCATGTACTTTCAAAGGGACTCACCTGCTCAGAACTGTTGAAGCCAATTTTCTCAATGCCTGTGTGGTGTCCCGATTTCTCAGATTTCTGGGAAGTGCTAGATGATTGCTAATGCAGTAAATAAATATGTTAGTTATTCCTAAAGGCATTATCCCCAAGGCAGTGACATATGGGCTGAATTTCTGACTCTGTGATAAGGCAATGGAAGAGAGAATTTTGAGCAAGGAGACCCTAGTGGTTCTGCTCAAATTGCACTATATACCAGTTTGCCCCCACTGGTTACTTCATTGATTAGTTTGATGAGTCAGACCTTTTTAGCATGAGCCCCCTCTTTTGGGTACATGTCCTTCCTTTGCTCAGCACCTTGGCACCTGGCTTTGGTGAGAGCATTTCTGTGACTGTAAGAAAGTAGCATAGATTTTCTCAAACCCGAAATACTTGCTATGACTCTTGTTCACTTACTCACCAAGGAATGCCTTCCCCAAGAGTATGAAAGAGAATATTGGGCCCAACACCCACAAGTGCATGATCTGTTGTCAGACTGGTTGTGGGCCACTGAATTAATGTAGCAACTGAAGCTAGACACTTCCTCTAGAGCCGCAGTAGTTCAAAAGGGGATAAGTCTATCCCCCAAACAGAGCAGGTAAACAGTTGCAAGAGAAAATTCCTACCCAAGAGAATGACATAGAATTTGTCATTTTTTTGGCATGATCTTTTATAGGGTGATCAAGAGGCTTTCATTTTAGTGAATACATTTGCTCACTCAGTTTTGGAGAGTCGCCCTTCATTTATTCCTTTCCTTTGGAAGTACTTTCGAGTGCAAATTACTGCTATCAGAAGCCTTGAACTGAGAGGCTATTATTCTCCCTGCTCAGATTAAATTAATTTTGAACAGTTTAATGCAGCATGTCCGAGCTGCAAGTCCAAGTGGTGTCAAATCTATTTCTCTGCTTTTTTAAGCTGCACCTTCAAGGGCAGTATGATTCATGGTGAATGTGTTCTTCTAATGTCTTGCTAAGCATTATTATTTTCTTTCATTTGCAAGTCATGAGGCTACAAATGTTAACCATTCTCCTCCTAACATTGTATAAAGAATGCATGATTTAAACTGGGCTGATTTTCCAAAAGGAAGCTTATTACATTTACTTGCTTTACAAATGAAATAAAGAAAAAATACTCTGGATCAAAGCAAGAAGTTTAAAAAGCTAATGAAACATTAGGAAGAGAACTGCTTTGAGAAGCACTGCGACATCATCACTGTTGTGTTAAAAAGGAATTATCTTGATCTAGGCCCATATAATAAAATAAAGGAGTTTTAATGATTGGCTACATAATTCTGTTTGTGTTTTTGCAGAGTTGCAAGAAAAAAAACAAAAAAGCATATAAATCTACTTATCTTCTCTCTTCTAGTTCAGGCAATCTACTGTCTCTCCAGTATTCACTCTATCTAAAGTGTCATTGAAATGTGTAATGAAGTTTTCTCTGTTACTGTAGAGCAAACAGTCAAAAGAATGCCAATCGATTAACAGAGTAGACAGAGTAGAAGATGTGCTTTAAGCAGTTAGAGGTTTCAAAAACCTATCAACCTTGTGTCTATGTAAAGTACTTAAACTGTACAGTTCAGTACAGTCTTTTCTACAGCTCTAATTACTAGTCCTATGGATTAAGCAAATTAATGTTTTTAAAGGTCTTGAATGAAGATTGATGAAAATACTATATTGCAGTCTTCTTTTGGGGTAGGGGAGAGGCAAAGATCAAGAGAATTGTCCTTTCAAAAGCTGGATAAGCACACTGCTCTTGTCATACTACTTTTTTTTTTGAACAGTTGAAATAGACTTACATAAACCTACTGACTTTAGAAATGAATAATTGTTACTCACAGTCCAAAAGATAAACATGGTAATAATATAATTTTATGACAACATTGCTAAGAGCATTTGAACCCTTTATCTTTAGTCTATATAAAAATACAAGAATCTGTAAATCATGAAAACTTATTTGGGATTCAGTTACCACATTTGAAGAAAGAGGCTAAAGTGTTGAATAACATGTAGAAAAACAGCAAAAAAAGCCTACAAGAGATAGGGAGAGGGACAGGAGAGGAGAACTAGAGGGGCTGCCATATGAGTATAGGCTAAGATGATTAAAATTTCATTTTTAAACACAGAGGCTGAAATCCTCTGAAGTCTGTAAGATAATAAGGGGACAAACTGAGTATATATGGATTTGTTAACCAATGCTAGAATATCAGAGTTAATGGGCCTCTTTGAATTTAGAAGACAATAGCAGCTAGCATACTAGAAAGGAATAAGTTTGAATCCCAGTCTCACAATGTCTTAGCTGTATTATCTTGATCAAGTTATTCAAATAATCAGTACCTCTGTTTTCTCATTTGCAAAATGGGAGTAATAATAATAAGACCTACCTCATAAGTTTGTTGTGAGGATTAAATGATTTAATATATGTAAGATGCTTAGAAGAGTGTTCAGCATATGATAATCACAATGTAAATATTAGCTATTATTATTACTATTTTAAAAGAGTGTGACTGCATGCAAAATAGTAACATATGGATAACATATGGAATGTAATTACCCTACAAGGTAGTAGAGAACAAAAATGAGAGTAGCTCCCACAATGGTTTAGATTAAAGAATGAAACCTCCATAATGGTTTACTGAAGCCAGGAATGTTTGGGAAATCTGACTTCTGATGTTGATGTCAAGGATAACCAAGTTTCTTGCTAGTATGTATCTAGGTTCTCTAGAATTTTATGTAGCTTGGTAGAAGTTCATTGTGGTATAGTGTAATTGAATTACATTAGGAATCAGCAGGTCTAGATTTTTTTTTTTTTTTTTTTTTTACTGAATTTGACATTTAAAAGTTAAACCTTTGGGAAGCTTATTCAAGTTTTGAGTTCCTTAAATTCAAAATGAGAATAACTATAGCTTCCTTTCTCACAGTGTGTTGTTATGAAGATTAAATGAAATAAATAAGTATGTAAAAGGGCTGTGTAGATGATGAAGTACCCTACAAATATAAGGTATTATTCTCATATTCTGCTGTCACAGCATCTCTTAAAAGACAGGATGATGCTCTGGCTGATCTAACTTCTACCTCGTACTCACACAATCCACTTGGGCACTTTTTAGTCCTTATCTTTTTGTACTTCCTTGCAGCACTTGACCCTGTTCACCATTCACTTCTTGAAACTCTCCTGTCAGCTCTTCTTGGACACTATTTTTTGCTGCTTCCCTTCCTATATTTCTTAATACCCCTTCTCAGCCTGTATCTACCACTCTACTTGCTCCATGCACCTTCCAAATATTTTTACTTTTCTTGGTTATTTTATACTTTGTTCCTACATGATGGCAAACCATTCATGTGTGTGTATTTGTGTATATATATATATATATATATATATATATATATATATGTGTATATATATATATATAGTATGCATTAGTCAGGGTTCTCTAGAGAAACAGAACTTATATATATATATATGTATATATATATATATGTATATATATATATGTATATATATATATGTATATATAGTATGCATTAGTCAGGGTTCTCTAGAGAAACAGAACTAACAGCATGTATGTATATATTATATATATGAAGAAGTTTATTATTAAAAATTGGCTCACATGATTATGGAGACTGGCAAGTCCAAAATCTGTAGGGTGGGCCAGCAGGCTGGAGACCCAGGAAATCTGATGCTGCAGTTCCAGACTGAAAGCCATCTGCAATACAAGCAGTAAGAGCCAATGTTGCAAATGAAGTCTTAAGGCGATCTGCTGGAGATTTTCTTTTGCTCAGTGGAGGATGGTGTTTTTGTTCTACTCAGACCTTCAACTGATTACATGAGACTGACCCACATTATGGAGGGCAATCTGCTTTACTCAAAGTCTACTGATTTAAATGTTAATCTCATCCAAAAACACCTTCACAGATACATCCAGAAGACATTTGATCAAATATCTAGGCATCCTGTAGCCCAGCCAAATTGACACATGAAACTAACCATTACATTATATGTATGATGAAATGACTTTGAAATGTTACCTTCAGGGCAAACCAGTTGTTTGTTTATTTATTTATTTCTTGAGTCTCACATTTAAATTTCTATCTAGATATCTCCATTTGGATGTCTTCTAGGACATGAATTATGTTCAAATGTGAACTCAACATCTCCCTCCCCCTACCCATCCACTCCCCTTCAAAAACCCTGCACCTTTTCTCATATTCTTATTTCAGGTAATGGTTCAGAAATCTTGGGGTCATGCTTGACTTTCTTTTCTCCCTGACTAATACACAGTTAGTCACTGAGTATTGTAGATTCTACCTCCCAAATAATTCTCAGATCTGTATCTTTCCATCTTTATGGTCAATTTGAGCCCTCAAAATCTGAATTAATACAGCTACCTACTAATTTGCCATTGTAGCTATTATTTACCCCCTCTAATCTTCATTGTCTTTCTTAAATTCAAATCTGGTTATGCCATTCTTTACTTAAAATTCTTCAATTACTCTTCATTTTTAATATAAAATATAAAAGTTTTAACCTTCTATACAAGGCTTACATGATCTAAACTAAACCACTATGAGTGACTGCTGCTTAACCAATTACAGCTTTATTCTTACTGTAGTCTACCCTCCCTATAGATAAAATTTATTAAGATGCCCAGTCACAGAATTGTCCCCACTTCCTGACAGCACTCATTACAAAGCAAAGCCTTGCTTCTTTTAGATCCCCCACAATATTACCCAACCAAAGCCCAAATCCTATCATAAATTCTTCCTAACACGTTCTTACTGAAGACACTGAAATGAGTAATAAAGCCAACTTGTTCACCTACAGGTATGTTCCTGGCGGTCTTTGGCTGAAGGGTATTAGCAACATAGTAAACGTCTTAGTGAGAACTTGTATAAAACAAATTTTAATTCCAGTTAAAATTTTCTAGAGAAGTATGTAATTTAAGAAGAATCCTTTTGTGAAGTGAGCAGTCACTGATTTACTGATCTGTCTTATAAATCTATATTTCTGTTTATTAAATTTGCTTAAAATTAAGCCATACCTATGTTTAGATTTCAGTTCAATAAATGACTGGCAAAGACTGTCTTGAACACTTACTCAGTTTCTTACATACTTGTTGCAAAGATATGACTCATATGGGGAAAATAGGAAGATTCAATGAAAGGGTCATATGTGTCTCTTTCCCCTAAGACAACAAATCAAATCTAATACAAAATACAAATCAAACACTGGATCTATCAAAATGAAATGAATATAGTGATTTTCAATGCAACTAATATTATTCTTCCAAAAGAAGAAAATTCACTTCAAAAATGCATTCAAAGAACTGAAGGCTTTATTTATAGGATACAGTGCTGCACTTTTATTTTTAAATAGGTCTATAACTTTTCTGGTTTGCCATCATGAACTACACTAGACTACAATGTTTGTGATATATTTTCTGCTACTACATGTTGTAAGTTTCTACTTGTTAAATTACTGATAGGATTAGTGTACCCTACATAAATTAACTATTATTCTGATAAGATTATATATTTTTCCTATTTATTATGTTTATATGTATTCTTTCATTAATATACTAGATATATTTTAAGGAAAACATTTCCTCCCCAGATCCAATCAATAGATATTTATTCTTTTCCTCAGAACTCATGATAGCCAAACTATCTAATTCTGGCCAAGAAATGTAAGTAATAGTACACCTAGTCTGTCCTTTTTTACTGATCCCAGTAGCCCCTTTGGGTAGAAATCGTCCTGGTCTACCATAAAGCAGGACAACTCTCCACAATTGGAGATACATATATATGTATCTATCTATCTATACATATATATATGTATATATTTTTTTTAATTTTTAAAATTGTGGCAAAAACACATAATATAAAATTTACCATCTTAACCATTTTAAAATGCATAGTTCAGTACTCCTAAGTATATTCATTTTGCTGTGCAGTAGATCTCCAGAACTTTTCCATCTTGCAAAACTGAAACTTTATTACACCTACTAAACAACTTCCCACTTTCCCCTCTTCCCATCTCCAGGTAACCACCATTATGTTTTCTGTTCCTATTAATTTGACTACTTTAGATACTTCATATAAGTGGAATCATATAGTATTTGACTTTTTGTGACTGGCTTATTTCACTTAGCGTCATGTCTTCAAGGTTCATCCACATAGTAGCATGAGACAAGATTTTCTTCCTTTTAAAGACTGAATAATATTCCATAGTATGTGTATATCACAATTTATTTTGATCAGTTCATGGACCTTTGGATTGCTTCCACCTCTTGGCTATTGTGAATGCTATGAATGTAGGTGTGCAAGTCTCTCTTTGATACTCTGCTTTCAATTTTTTGTGGACCTATACCTAGAAGTGGGATTGCTAGTTCATATGGTAGTTCTGTTTTTAATTTTTTGAGTAATGGGTATAGTTTGAACTGCCAAAAAAAGATACAAATATTAAATGCAATTTTTAGAATATTCTTGGGGAAATGAGCTACTAAGTTTTCTTAGAGTTAGGAAATATGCAGCTTCAAACATTTTCCTAGTGGAAAGGATCTAAGGCTGGTATATGGAGATGTGAATGGAAGCTAGAGACATAGCCAATCTGTTACATACTTGGAAAGACAAATATGTTACACCAATTTCTTTACAACGTTTGCTTTCTAAATATGAAACTGTATTTCTTCTGCATTCATTATAGTAGCCATTTTGGGGATTTCCTTTTCTTTTCTAATTTTTTCCTTCCAGAAAAATAACAATGCCTTTTATATTCAGAGGTATGGCTCTTGCCAGCAAAAGTTTTTAATGAGTGTGTTCCTGCTAGTATGGATGATGATGATGATGATGTGCATATGTTCTTGCCTAAGCTCTTTCCTAGAAATGATGAAAATACATGTTCCCCCTTTTTCTTCAGTCCCTCAAATCCAACCACATCATTTTAAGTGTATTTAAGTATTATAAATGATTTCTTAAAGTCATGGCTACCACCAGTTTTAATGAATTATATCTAATTTAATTGAATGTTCTTTTATTTTGGAAATTTAATATAACCAAAGTTGTGTTTTTATAACTTTTATCAGTAATGCAGAATTATGAAATACTCACCATTTCTTAGCTATTGTATGGTATAGTACTATGTCTGTGTTAAGTACTTTTTGAATGAATTCGTGAATGAATGAGTAAACACTTAATCATTAATATAGAGTACTGTTTTCAATAATAAAACTAGGGAGAGCGCTTGTTCATTGGAATCAGCAAAGATGGCTTCCCTAAATACCTGGAAGATGGAATTTTTAAAGGTCACATGGTAAGACAGCAAGAGAGGGATCACAGTGGATATTTAAGGTTATGAGAAAGGAGATTCTGTAGATGATACATAAGTGGTTGATAATAATATTAAGTTAAACGATCTGTATCTGAAGATAAAATGAAAGGTAGACGCAAACTGCAAGACCAAAATTCTCTGACAATCAGAAGCTGAAATAGGAGAAAAAATTATCATTCATAAAAACTGATATGTAAGGAAAAGAAAATGAATAATGCTAGTATGACACCTTTGGATATTTGATATATTAAATATACTAATTAAATACCAACATATATTAGTATATTTTGGGCAAGATATGGATGGTATCTAATATTTCTAACACGCATATGATTTTTCTAAGGTGTTTGAATTGTGCCCAGAATTCATTTACTTTATTCTGTCAATTGATTATCAAGATGAATAACTTAGGATCCTAGGTTAAAATGAATAAGTGAAGTGGGTTTTCTTTGTAGTTTTTCTTTTTCTTTTGTTAAAGCTTTATTTAGGTATACTTGATATATGAAAAATTGCACTTATTTAATGTATATGTTTTGATGAATTTGGACATATGCTGGTAGGAGGGCAGAAATGGGGAATTGCAGTTTTTTTTTTTTTTTTAACATCTTTATTGGAGTATAACTGTTTTACAATAGTGTGTTAGTTTCTCCTTTACAACAAAGTGAATCAGTTATACATATACATATGTTCCCATATCTCTTCCCTCTTGCGTCTCCCTCCCTCCCACCCTCCCTATCCCACCTCTCTCATGGTCACAAAGCACAGAGGTGATCTCCCTGTGCTATGGAATTGCAGTTTTTAATGTTAAGATTTTTGTGCTATAAATTCTATATATATGTATTGCAAGGAACGTTCAAAAATGTCCAAGTAATTGCTAATATACTTCACTGTACACTCTCTCCACTTATGTTAGCAAATCTAATTTAAGAATATTTTTTCAACTTGTGATTTACTTGTCCCTCTATTACTTATGAGTACTTCAGTTTATTAACCATTGATGCTAATTATAGCTGAGAAAACTCAACTTCCCCAAACCTGTATATCAAATAACATATATTTGTATATATAAACACACACACACATATATATATTTCATATGTATCTGATATATATTATATATGCATCTTTTACAGGGCTTTAGAGATATAAGTAATATATTGGTTCATTAAGTGTCTTCTTTTGTTGAGTCATATTTTTTACCTTAGCGGAAATATATAAACACTGATTACTAGTTTTATCCAGAAGCCAGTGCAAGTTAAAAAATGTAAATAATAACCCAGTGTGCATTAGGGTTCTCCAGAGAAACAGAACCAATAGGATATATATATAGATATATAAAAAGAGATTTGTTATGAGGGATTGGTTCATGTGATTTATGGAGGATGAAAAGTCCCACGATCTGTCATTTGCAAGTTGGAGACCCAAGCAAGCCATTGGTGTAGGTCCAATTCAAACTTGAAGGCCTGAGAGCCAGGGGAGCCAATGGTGTAAGTCCCAGTTTGAGAGTCTGAAGACCGGAAAACCAGGAGCAGTGATGTCCAGAGTAAGGAAAGATGGATTGTCCCAAGTCAAGTAGAGTAAATTCACACTTCCTCTGACTTTTTGTTCTATTCAGGCCCTCAATAGATTGGATGGTGCCCACCCATATTGGTGAGGGCAATCTTCTTTACTCAGTCTGCCAATTCAAATGGTAATTTCTTCTTGAAACACCCTCAGAGATATACCCAGAAACAGTGTTTTTCCAGCTATCTGGGTATCTCTTAGCCCAGTCAGGTTGACACATTAAGTTAATCATCACATCTAGGTAATCCTATGCCATGAAGCATTTTTTCTTGTTCTTACTAATAAGTTTAATTTGAAAATCCAAGTTTTAATTGCCTTTATAATTTTAATAGCATTTATTGATTTTTATGATTATAAAACAAATACAAGTTGATAGTTGAAAACTGGGAAAATAAAAGCATAATGAAATAAGAACTTTGATCACTCTACTCAGAGATTAATACTAAGATATTATCTACTATTCCTTTTTCTATGCATATTTAATATAATTTCACACATTTACTTTAATATTATAAACTTTTTTACTGTAAAAATCATAAACATCTTACCATGTTATTAAATATTTTTAGTAACACACATTTATGTTTTAAAAGCATCATAGTATTCTATTGCATGGATATAGTACTATATCCTTGAACTGTATCCCTTACTATATCCCTTGAACATCTGTGGATTTTGGTATCTGCAACAGGGTTGGGGTGGTGGTGGGGGTCCTAAAACCAATCCCTTCTGTGGATACCAAGAGCTGACTGTACTACAATTTATCTAGCAAATGTTCTATTGTTATATATCTAGTTAGCTTCAAAATTTTTACTATTATAAATGCTGGCATTTTGAATAATCATATACATTATTATACACATCTTTGAATATTTTCTCACAAAAGTATCTAGAAAGGGATTAGATTTTCTAAAGAATAAAAACAGATTTAGGGCCATTCAGTTGCCCCAGAGAAAGGGTATATGAATTTGTGCTCCTAATCGTAGTGTTAGGGAATACTGTTGATTCATTATGATCATTATTAGGAAAAAGGTTAAAAATGGTCTTTCATCATTTTAATTTCTATTTCTTTGATAACTATATCTTTTTAGAGTAATTATAGCAATTATTATGTAACTATAGTTGTATAGTAACTATATGAACTAATATATAGTGGTTACTATATGTTGATTATTACATATTTCTTTGATTACTTTGATTTATAGGTATATATAAATATATACACATGTATGTTATCTGATATATGAGTTTGGTGTTGTGAAATTTCTGAGCTGTAATTAGCATTAGTGGCTAATAAATTGAACTGAGGTTCATTCAACATCCATTTAATAAATATAATATCTTACACTTATATAACTTATATAACACTCTCTGCCAGGCACTATCTAAATATTTTTTAATATAAATACACTATATATATGTAAAACACACACATATTTGTGTCAAAATAGCTATCAAAACAACCTTGTGAGTTGAGTGTATTTTTGTTACCCCATTTTTCAGATGAGGAACTTGAAGCAAAAAGAGGCTAAATAACCTGTCAAAGTCACACAGCTACATTGCTAGTGAGCGTTATTTATGGAGTGAGAATTTGAATCCAGGTAGAGTCTGGCTCTACAGTCTCAACTCATGGCTGCCACACTATAATACCTCCAAGTAAATTTGTTCAACACCTACTGTGATCCAAGCATTGTGTTGTATTTGGGGTTGAAACACTGAACAAAGTCAGGCATGGCACTTAAATCTTAAAGTCTGACTTGAGAGATGGTTATGGTAAATATTATAAAATAATTGTATTAGTTATTAAATTACAATTTTAATGTAAGCTGTGAAGCTTAAGTCAAGGGTCTATGCAAGCACATAATTGAGACCTGACCTAGACTATAGAGTCAGTGAGCCCTTCTTTAAGGAAGGGAAATTTAAGTTGCAAAATTAATGTCAGAATTTATTTCTTTTTTTTCAATTGCTGATCATGTCATTGAACTACTTTTAATTGGAGTATGTGTCTACTCTTTACTAATTTAAATAGCTCTTTATAAATAATAGGTATTAAGTTATATCTGCCATATGTTAAAAATATTCTTCGAAGTTTTATGTTATTCATGTTTTTGACATTCAAAGTAAGTCTGGTTCTAGACTTTATTTTGTTCCAGTGATCACACTGTATATTCTTTTTCTGGCTCCTGTTATTTTGATTGTGATAGCTTTAAAGTAGTTCTTATTCTTCCACCCAACTGCTGAGCATAGCCTCCAGTCTCACCCCTCTGGGAAGCATGACCACAGACCACGGCCCTATGCAGAGCACATCCTATGGCCCACCTGGGCAGGGAGTCAAGCCAGCAGCCCTGTACAACTGTTGAGCATAGACTCTGGCCCCAGACCACCAGGGAACCTGAACAGTGACCTGAGCAGCCTTGGAGCCCAGCCTACCTTATCACCCAGCTGCAAAGCTTCACCTACCAACTCATCCAGCAGCTGAGCCCAGCAAACAGTCCTACGTGATTGCTGAACACAGCCTGAAGCTCACCCAGGGACAGCACAGCCAGTGAACCTGCCCAACTGTCGAGCATAGCCTGCGGCTCCACCTGGCCAGGGAGCCTGGAGTGCAACCTCGCTCAGCTGCGGAGCACAGTCTTCAGCCTCACCCAACTGTGGGGTACGGCTAGAGACCCCACATGACCAGAGAGTTGGGCCAGTAACCTCACCCAGCAGCAGAGCACAGTCAATGGCCAACCCATTACAAAGCCCAGCCAGAGGTACCACCCAACTTCTGGGCACAGCCTGGGGCCCTGCCTGATCTCAGAGCACAGTGGGAGGCCCCATTCGACCCTGTATCCCAGGCTCCAGCCCCACCTGAATGTAGAGACCAGCCAGTGTCACCATCTGGTCAGGGAGCACAGCTTGAGGCCCCACTTGACCAGGAGTGATTGCAGAGCATGGCCTGAAGCCCTAAACAATTGTGGAATCTAACTAGTGAAACTACTCTTCCAAGGAAAACAACTTGCGACCCCTACTGATGAGAGGTGATTCCGGAGTTCAGCTAGTGGTCCTGCCTAATTGTGGAATATAGCCAGAAGCCCCACCAAATCAGGGAGCCCACCTAGCAGTCCCAACCAAAGGGTCCACTAAGGGGTGAATGGATTAAGAAAATGCAATACTATTCAGCTATGAGAAAGGAAGAAATCCTGCTGTTTGGAACACCGTGCGTGAAACTTGAGGGCATTATGCCAACTGAAATAAGTCAGGCAGAGAAAGAAATACTGTATGATCTCACTTATGTGTGGAATCTTAAGGAAAAAAAAAAAACCCCATAGAAGCAGAGTAGATTGGTGGTTTCCTGGGGTGGGGGTGAGCAAACGTGGTCAAAAGGTACAAACGTCCAGTTACAAGATGAGTAAGTTCTGGGGATATAATATACAGCATGGTGACTATAGTTAAGAATAATATGTTGTATACTTAAAAGTTACTAAGAGAGTAAATCTTGTAAGTTCTTACCACACACAGAAAAAATGGTAGCTATGCAAGGTGATGGATATGTTAACTAATCCTATTGTGGTAATCATTTCACAGTATATGCATATCAAATCATCATGAGTACACCTTAAAATTATACAATGTTATATGTCAAATGTATCTTAATAAAGCTGGAAAAAAATTAAAGAATAAAACAGTTCTTATTATCAGAGAGTGCATGTTTATTTTTATTAGTAATCTTTTTCAATATATATCTGGTTATTTTTGCCTACTTAGTCTTACATATAAATTAAGGAATAATTATATATCATTACACAATAAAGTCCACTGGGATATTGATTAAAATTGCGTTAAACGTATAAATTCATTTGGGGAGAGTTCACATTATTATATAGTATTGAGATTTTTCATCTAAGAATGTAATATATCTTTTTATATATTTACATCCTCTTTTGTATCCTTCAATTAAGCTTATAGTTTTCTTTACATAGTTTTCTTAAAGATACCTTGCCAAGTTTATTCGTAACTGCTTTGTATTTGTTGATGCTTTTATTGATGAATTCACTTTGTTGTTGTTGTTGTTGTATAGCCTCAGTATTATTTGCAACAAGGTAGTGGTTCTCAACCAGGGGTGATTTTATGTCATGGGGAATATTGGCACTGTCTGGAGACATATTTATTGTCATAATTTGGGGAGTAGGGTGGTGCTACTGCTGACTAATTGGCAGAAACCAGGAATGCTGCCAAACATCCTACAATACACAGGACAGCCCTTCATAACAAAGAATTATCTGACCCAAAATGTCAATTGTGTTAAGATCAAGAAACGCTGGTATAAGATAAAGCTATTATTTTTTTGAATGTTAATTTTGTAACTGCAAGTTTATTGAACTTTCTTAATACTGTTTTTTCCCTTTGATTATCTTCAATTTCCTCATGTATACTACAATATGGTAATTGTAATATATCCCCTTCTCTCCAATATTTGAATCTTATTTCATCTCTTATCTCATCATAGTTGCCAGAGTGTCCAGAATGTTAAATAATGATGCTGAAAACACCTTCGTCTCGTTCCTATTTTGAATGGCAATACCTCTGGTTCAGCATTTCCCAAATTGTTTTATAGAATAGTGGTCCAACCAGATGCTTCACATTAAATAGTTTTTGTGGAAGTGCTACATATCATATCCTTCTCCAGCAGAGTCACAATTTATATTAACATATTAAAGAAACACTTTGAAAAATGATACTAGAGTACAGTGGTTCTCAATCTCGGCTGCACGTAAAATTGCCCATGGAACTTAAAAAATACTCATGTCTGGATCCCACCTCCAGAGATTCTGAGTTAACTGATCTCCAGTGAGAACTAGGAATCAAAAAAAGTTCTTTTTAAATCTGTGTGCTTCTACTGTACAACCAAGTTTGAAAACCACTGCTTTTGCTTCTCACCATTAAACATGAAGTTGGTTGTTGGTTTGAAATAAATAATTGTATCATGTAATGGATGAAATATTTTGCTCCTATTTAAAAAAGAGATTTAAAAATCAGGAATGCCAATTTGCAGTTTATTCTCTATTGCTTTTATTCACCAATCTTCTCTATGCTGTGTTTCCTGATCTCAGATTACTCTTTATTCTCAACTACTTGCTTTGGTTTCAGAAATGCAGGATTCTTTCTAATCTCTTTGAAAAAAAAACAAATTAGATATTTTCTTATGTTTCTCATCATAAGACTAGAAGAAATAGTTTTACTATGCTTAAGGTGATCCCTTTCTTCTGATCTACAGTATCTCTTCATAAATCCAACCACATTTACAATTTTCTCACTTTGGAGAAACACACAGGTGTACCAGCTTGTGTTTGTTGTGCCCACTTATCCTCTTTTCCTCACTACATCTCTTCTTGAAGGGAGTATGACTTGTCAGGAAGGATTGTGTCCACATTAACTTTCTGCATCTTGTCTTCACTTGCCCTCAGTGATTTAGAGGCAGTCTCCTCCAATTACTTCCCAAACCTGTTCTTTCATAGGGGAAAACACTCTCATTGAGTATCTTCTTATATTTGTTGAGATACTTTTTCTACATTTCAGCACCATTATAGGTTTTTACCTTTTTTAAAAAAAATATTTTCCAATTCACTTCTAGAAGAGTGTGGGAGGGAGGGAAATTAACACTTCTGATTACATGCCCACTTTACCTGGAGTCTGTCATCTTAATTCTCTTTAACACATAAAGCCCATATAATGACCTTCATAAATTAATAGAACTTTCTATTTTACTTATTCTTTTAAAAAATTTTATTGAAATATAATTGACTTACAATATCATATCAGTTTCAAGTGTACACCATAGTGATTAAGTACTTTTATACATTATGAAATCACCACAATAAGTCTTTTTAGCATCTGTCACCATACAGTTATTATATTATTGGCTGTATATTTTACTTATTATTTCTAACATTTTATATCTCTTTGCCAAGTACATTCATTCAATATCTAAATCCTTCATCTAATTCATTAATGAATATTGCTATAGTTCTGTTTCTGCTTCTTTTTGATGATGTGTGCACCAATATTAACCATTTGTAAAAAAATTAAAAGGTACTTTGTGAAAAGCAAATTAAAATTTACTGTGGGTAATGGGTAGATTTGAAAAGAAAACACTTTTCAGTGTACGTTACCAAGTCCAATAAATGCCATGTTCTCCACTAGAAATGATCACTTTCTATTGAAAGCATATTAGAGAGGCTATATGTAGATACTAACACAGTTTATTTCAAAGCACACAGGAAATCATTTGGATAATGCATATTATTTTTACTCACTATCAACAGAACCCATTGCTTTAAAACAAATAAGATACAATAGTTATATAAGTGACTACCAGATGTGTTTAAAGAACTGCACTGGATATATATTCTTTTGAAAAAAAAATTAATATTCTAACTGAAGCCAGATTCATAGCTTGGCAAAAAACAGCATTGTACAATATTCTGGGTAATTATTTGTCTCCTAATTCACTGTAGCAGCTTCAACATCCATGTTGTATGATTATGAAGTGAACAGAGAGGTTTTTGAACTTTATTCAAAAATATTTGATCATTTTTAAAGTAATGTTACAGTCCTTTAGACTATATAATGGTACTTGAGTCATTTTAGTATGTTCTAATAGTCTATATCTGACTCCCTCAAGTGTTTACTTTAATCAACTTTTTTAAAGCACATTACCTGTTGATTTGGGCTTCCCGTTCAGACCCATAGTCTTCTTGATTATCACTGCTTATCAATTGTTTGAGGAAAATTGATGCCTTTAAAGACAGAGGTGATGATTTGATTGTCTCACTTTATTGAAGAGATATTGCACAGCTTAAATATAAAGAAAATCTCTATAATTTAAAGCATTTCCACACCAACATGCATGACAAAATATGAGATATGTTCACATAAAAAGTCGCCTCCAGATATAATAAAAAGCATGCTTAAGAATGCAGGAGGTCATTCCAAGGAAAACTTGAAAAAGTGTTATGGAGAATTTGAAGAATTTTAATGGATTAGTGTCATATTGCTATTAGAACAATAAAATTAAGCAAAAGTGTACAAATACTGTAACAAAATATAAGTTATAATTTCACAAACATTACTTGTGAGGAATATAAGCATTATATATTATATTCTATTTTCTCAAACATGTTAAGCATTAGGGCAGTGAAACTATTCTATATGATACTGTAATGGTGGATACATGACATTGTGCATTTGTGAAAGCCCATAGAACTTTATAACAGAAAGAGTAAACTTTAATGTATTAACATGTTTTAAAAATCATTTAGGAGGTTGAGGAATCCCAGGAAAGAATGCAGACTGTGACGAAAGAATCTAATTGAACCACAAATGTATGAAACAATCTCACTGAAGAGGATGGGAGAATAAGGTACTGACCTGAGTAACTTGGGAAATGAGTGGAGAATGAGTGGAGTCTGTAAGACTAAAGTTAAAGGGAAATGTACATATAAGCGCTGCACTCAAGTTGATAAAGTTGTTTCCCATGAGAGTATGGGTTAATAATTCTGAAACCATCATATAGGTATATACGACTTGAACAATTAAGTTAATTGATGGTAGATGTTGGGAGCCAGATTTCTTACTGTTGGAGTTTGAGATTATAGATAATCAATGGGAGGAGGCTATGATTCATGTGATAATGGATTAGAATCGAATATAACAGTATGAACACGTTTAGTTTAATGCAATACAAATGGAGATTATATTTGCATATATATACATATTTTATACATATATATATAATATGTGTGTGTACATGGGTTAGGTGTATGTGTGTGTGTATGTACATGGGTTAGTATACACACATATATTTCTTTGCTGTATCAGCTGAAAGGGCCTAGAAGCAATGGCAGCCCAGTAATAAAAGCACTTCTAGCACTCTGATCTTGGTTTCTAATACCATTATACAACAAAAGGAACCAGGGCTCTTTGGAGAAGTAGCTCATTCTGGGACTGGGGCTGGGAATACATAAGATGAGCCTGGAGATTCTTTAGTTCCAGAAAATAAGGGCTAAAGGAAAAAGAAAAGATAAAAGTGTGTCAAGGGGACACAAGGGCCAACTTTAAGGGCTCCCAATGGCCAAAGTTAGAATAATTTGAATAATAAAATAAATAAAGTAATATTAGCTTATAACACAAAGTATAAAATAGATATCCTCGAGTCCATACTGATATAAATAAATGATATAATATTAAATAAGTGGGAGAGAAGAGACAAATATTCCATTCTGAAGAATTTCAAATAATTTAGGTAGATATTCCAACCTCCAGGAAGTAGAGCATAACTCCCCAGTGGAGTTATAGGCTACATACAGTGACCTCCTTCCAAAGAGTACGGGGTTAAAGGACGAAGAAACCTAACACACACTAGCTCATCCAGGTGAACAAGATTAACATCAACAGTGATAAGCCTTGTAACCTTGATGAGATGAAATGAGAATGGCAAATCACCTCTGTGATCTTCTTACCAAAAACCTATAACCCCAGTCTAATCATCAGATATATGAGGAAACATCAGACAAATCTCAATTGAGGGATAGTCTACAAAACACCTGACCAGTACTCCTAGGAACTGTCAAGGTCATCAAAAACTAGGAAAGTCTGAAAAATTGTCATAGCCTATAGGAAACTAAAGAAACATGATTACTAAATGTAATGTGATATCTTGGATGAGATCTGAGAATATAAAAAAGACATGAGGTAAAAAATAAGGAAATCTTAATAAAGTATGTACTTTAGTTAAAAATGATGTATTAATATTGGTTCTTACTGTGACAAATGTATCATACTAATATAGATCTTAGTTAATACATGAAACTGGCTGAGGGGGTATGAAAACTCTGTATTATCTTTATAATTTTTTTGTAAATCTAAAATCATTCTAAAATAAAAGTTTATTTAAAAAGAATGCAAAAAATAAAGCTGCTGCATTGAAGTTACAAAAAAATACCAGATTGAAATTATAGCAATAAAAACTACAATCTGTGAGATGAAAAATACACTGAATGGGATTAATGGCAGATTAAACATAGCAGGATATTAATGAATTTGAGAAAATAGCAATAGGAACTTCCAAAAGAAATTCAGAGAGAAAAAATAATTTAATTTTTAAAATTATACAAAATATTGATGAACTGTGGGACAACTTCAGGTGGCCTAATGTATGTGTATTTAGAGTCCTCAAAAATGGAGGAAGGAACAGAAAAAAAGTAAAGAAAAATACCAAATACCCAAGAAGTTCAGTGACAATCAAGTGCAAGAAACACGAAGGTAAACATACCAACATACATCAAAATTATTTACTCAAAATCAGCAGTAAAGAGAAAATCCTAAAAGCCACCAGATGGGGGGAAACGATACTCCATGTACAAAGAAAGAGATGTAAGGATGACATCAGATTTCTTATCAGAAATAATGCAAGTGAAAAGTCAGTGGAGCAACAACTTTAAAATAATGAAGGGAAAAAACTCATAGATAAGCTGTAATAATTTATTGTTGGCAACCTGAACTATAAGAATTAAAGGAAGTTCTTCAGGCAGAAGAAAAAGTATTCTGGATAGAAATATGGGTAAGGACAGAAGGGAGAGATTACAAAGGAGTGTAAAAAAGCTTTTGAGGATGATGGATATATTCATTGTTTTGATAGTGGTGATGGTTACCTAGGAGGAGACATATGTCAAAACTTATCAAATTGTACACTTTAAATATATGCGGTTTACAGTTAAAAAATACATACAACTACCATATACCCAGTTATTCCCCATCTAAATATTTATAAAATAGAAATAAAAGTGTATAACCATACAATGACTTGTACACTAGCATTGACAGAAGCTTTATTCATAATATCCCTAAACTGGAAGCAACCCAAATTTCCATCAACAGTTGAATGGATAAGTAGTATATTCATACAATGGAATACTACTCAGTGGAGAAAAAGGAGTGAGCTATTGATATCTTTAACAAAATGGATGAATCTCAAAATAAACTGCTGATTATAAATAGACACAAAAAGACTGCATACTTTATGATTCCATTTATGTAAAGTTCTAGAGAATGCAAATTAATGTGACAGAGTAATGGTTGCATAGGAAGGGGAAGCTTGAAGATAAACTTCTGCACCAAACCCCAACCAAATTAATCACATTTTTTCAAAATGATCGGTGAAGTGATAATAATAAATAAAATTAACATAGCTACAGGTATTTAATGACCTGGATAGCCAAGTCAGGGATTTTTCAAGATGATAGTACAAAAGGGTAAAGAGATAAGAAGTATGAGTGAAATGTTCTGACATGGAATACTTTAAAAAATAAGTTCCATAATCACAGAAAGGAGCAGTGGAAATATTCAAAGAAATATAAGAACTACAGAAATTTATACACATGCACACATGTACATAATTACTTGACATATTTGAGTGAGGTGTACATTTATTCAGTTCTGAAAGCCCTGACTCTCAAGAAGACATTCAGCATTTCCTTTCTGTGAAATGTTTACACATCCAGTTAATAGAATCATTTCAGACCACAAAAATTTTTCTCCCCATCTGCTCCTAAGTTAGGCCTTTCATAATTTGTTTTTTAAATGACAGTCTTTAAATATTTTTGTATTTTTCCATATAGAATCTTAAATTTTCAACTGAATTGCTGAAAGAGATCTATCACAGTAGGATTCAATAGCTTAGATTATAAAATTTAAAAAAATGTATAATTAAACCTCTGATACCTGATACTTTTCTTTCTTTTTTTTTTTTAATGCAAAGACCAGGATTCCACTGAAATGAGAAGACTGAGTGTTCTTTTGACTAATGCTCGTAATGTCTTTGAAAATAAATTGTATTAGAATGTGGAAAATATGTAAATAACAGGCACTTAAGTCTAATTCAATTATTTAAAGACATAATGTAACCTACTATTTTTTCCTCTTGGATGACAAAAGACAGGACATTAAACAAAGGAAACTGAGAAAATAAAGGATGCTTCTAATTTTGCAAGACTGATATTTTTTTCTCTAACAGGTACCTGAAAAGTTATCAGATGCTGCATTTTAAAAGTCTAGTTATATACCTGTATCAATGTAGTAAGAAGAGCACAGGACTGAGAGTCAGAAGAATCAATTTCTTGGCTGTGATCTAATCATATACTAGCAGTGTAATCTTGGAGGTACTATTAATGAGTTCCAGATCTAATTCCTCACTCATAAAATGGGATAGTAATGTGTACTCTGCATCTCTGATGGGGTTGCTGAGAGAATTGAATAAGACAGTAGATGTGGAAAAGCACTGAAAAGTACTGAACATTAATTTAAACCTAATTTAACTAATTTAAATTAATTTAAAGTAATCTTTACATTAATTCATTCAAATGCATTTATTTGTACTTTTATATCTAAGTACATATACAGTGGTCAACAACAACAAAAAATCCTCATAAATATGTGTTCTACTTGAGCATACATTGTAGTACAAGGGGACATATAACAGACATTAAATGGTGATAAGGGCTACAGAGGAAAATAAGTTGGAAAATAATAGAGGCTGTTGAGAAGTAGGGAAATTGATGCAACTTTCAGTAAGATAATCCGAGAAGGCCTCATTAAGAAGGCTACAAAGATCTGAAGGGAGTAAATGAATGAGCTATATGGATATCTGACAGAAGTCAGTGCTTCAGTCAAAGTAAACAATAAATGCAATAGCCCTGAAGGAGACCTATGTCTGGAGGAGCAACAAGGATGCCATTTTGGCAAGAGTGGAGTTGGAAAACAGCAGTATAAGACAAGCTCAGAAAGATAAAGGGGTCCATATTACATAGAGCCCTGTAAGCCATTTTAAGGACTATGTCTTTTGTTTTAAAGAATTCGAGAAGTGATATGAACGGAATTGCATTTAGGAGAATACATGAGAAGAGGACAAAGGTAGAAGCAGAGGTTTAGCAACAATCCAGAAGAGAGATAAGGCTGGAAATCGGGGTGGAGACAAATGGACTGATTCTGTATGTTTTAAAATATTGACTATGTGGGTGGCTCCAAATAGTGAGGCGTTTCCTCCCCTTAGTCTTTTGTGGCTTCATTTCTTAAAAAAAGTCTGGCATAAGCACAGAAAATTGCATAATTAGTAAGTATATATTGGTACATTTTTAAAGTGATTACACTATGTAGTCATAATCCAGATTAAAAAAAACCCAGAATATTGACAACATATCAGAAGCCCCTTTCATGTCTACCTCCAGTTGTTACCACGTCCACCACAGTAATCATTATAATGACTGATATAGCCATATACGAATTTTACACAATTTTGAATTTTACTGAAATGAAACAATACATTATGGACTCTTGTGTATGGCTTCTTTCACTCAACATTATGTTTATGGGATCCATCCATGTTGTTACAAAAGTTTCATATATTTTTTATGGTTTTATAGAATTCCATTGCATGAATATTCCCCAATTTTTTCCCCCAATTTTACTCTTTTGGACATTTGAGCCATTTTCATCTTTGGGTTAGGTTGAATAGTACTGCTGTGAACATTCTTGTATATAGCTTTTGTAGAACATACATTTGCATTTCTGTTGAGTGTATGCATAAGAGTGGAATTGTGTCATAAAGCGTGTGTGTGTGTGTGTGTGTGTGTGTGTGTGTGTGTATGGCTTTACTGGGTCCTGTTGGTTTTCCAGAGTGATTGTACCAATGTACACTCTTACTATCAATACATGAAAGTTCTAGTTGTTCCACATCCTGCAAGAATTTGTTATTTTTCACCCTTTTCATTTAAACCATTTTGGAGAGTGTATAATGATATTACACTATGGCATTGATTTTCATTTCTCTATTGACTAATGTGAAAGAGCATCTTTTCATATCTTAATTGGCCATTTGATTGTACTCTTTTGTGAAGTGTCTGTTCAAGTATTTTATCCATTTTTCTGTTGAGCTGTTTGCCTTTCTTATTGATTTGTAGAAGTTATTTACATATTCTGGGTACAGATTCTTTCTCAGATACATGGATTGGAAAACTATTTTTCACTCTGCTGCCTGAGTTTGTACTCTCTTAAAGGTCTTTTTTGATAAAAAGAAGTTTAAAATTTTTTCCCTTTGTAAGTCAGAAAGAGAAAGACAAATACTATATGATATCACTTATATGTGGAATCTAAAATATGTCGTAAATGAACTTATCTGTGAGGCAGGAACAGATTCACAGACAGAGAGAACAGACATGTGGTTGCCACGGTGGAGGGGGGTGGGGGAGGGTTGGAGTGGGAGTTTGGGTTTAGTGGATGAAAACTAGTGTATATAGAAGGGATTAAACAACAAGGTCCTACTGTATAGGCACAGGGAACTGTATTCAATATCCTGTGATAAACCATAATGGAAAAGAATATAAAAAAAGAATGTATATGTATAACTGAATTAGTTTGTTGTACAGCAGAAATTAACACAACATTGTAGATCAACTATACTTCAATTAAAATTTTTTCCCTTTATTTAACACTTTCTGTGTTCTCTTGAAGAAAATATTATCTAATTCTATTTATGTTTCACATTCAGTAACACAATCCTATGTAATTGATTTTTGTGTATGACAGGCTGGAGGAAAGATAAAGTTTTTTTCCATATGAGTAATCAAGCTCATTTGTTGAAAATTTTATCTTTTTCACATTTTACTACACTAATAGTGGAACAGTATAGCAAGTCCAGAAACAGAACCGCGTATATATGGATATATATGTGGTTCTGTTTCTGGACTTGCTATACTGTTCCACTATTCTGTATTACTAATAGCATACTGTCTTAATTATTATAGCCTTATAATAATTTTTATATCTAATAATATAAGTATTCCAGCTTTGTTCTTTTTCAAGATTGTGTTGGCTATTCTTGTCCCTACATATTTCCATGTAATTTATATTTCCATGTAGATTTCCAGGTATGATTACAATATTGTGTCTTTCTATATACGAACATGATAAATTCTACTTATTTGGGTCTTTAATTTCTCGTAAAAATGTTTTCGAATTTTTATTTTAAAGGCTTAGCACATATTTTATTTTATTTACTCTAAGGATTTGATACTTCTCATATTACGAAAAAGGACTTATATTAAACTTCACTTTCTATTTGTAGCTGTATAAATAAATACAACTTTTAAAGTGCTGACCTTGTATCAAGCCAACTTGCTCAACTATTTTTAAAAATTTTATTTTATATATTTTTTATACAGCAGGTTCTTATTATCTATTATATAAGTATTAGTCTATATATGTCAATCCCAATCTCCCAATTCATCCCACCACCACCACAACCACCCCCGCCATTTTCCCCCCTTAGTGTCCATAGGTTTGTTCTCTACATCTGTGTCTCCATTTCTTCCCTGCAAACCGGTTCATCTGTACCATTATTCTAGGTTCCACATATGTGTTAATATACAATATTTGTTTTTCTCTTTCTGACTTACTTCACTCTGTATGACAGTCTCTAGGTCCATCCACGTCTCTACAAATGACCCAGTTTTGTTCCTTTTAATGGCTGAGTAATATTCCATTGTACATATGTACCACATATTCTTTATCTATTCATCTGTTGATGGGCATTTAGGTTGTTTCCATGACCTGGCTATTGTAAATAGAGCTGCAGTGAACATTGTGATACATGA
>NC_041234.1:98174958-98175615 GCF_002837175.3 Physeter macrocephalus
CCGCGGCATGTGGGATCTTCCCGGACCAGGGCATGAACCCGTGTCCCCTGCATTGGCAGGCAGATTCTCAGCCACTGTGCCACCAGGGAAACCCCTGTAGATTTTCTGATGATGCCCATTATAACTGGTATGAGGTGATATCTCATTGTAGTTTTGATTTGCATTGCTCTAATAATTAGTGATGTTGAGCAGCTTTTCATGTCCTTCTCGGCCATCTGTATGTTTTCTTTAAAGAAATGTCTATTTAGGTCTTCTGCCCAATTTTTGATAGGGTTGTTGTTGTTTTTTAATATTGAGCTGCATGAGCTGTTTATATATTCTGGAGATTAATCTTTTGTCCGTTGATTCATTTGCAAATATATTCTCCCATTCTGAGGGTTCTGTTTTTGTCTTGTTTATGTTTTCCTTTGCTGTGCAAAAGCGTTTACGATTAATTAAGTCCCATTTGTTTATTTTTGTTTTTATTTCCATTACATTAGGAGGTGGGTCAAAAGATATCTTGCTGTGGTTTACGTCAAAGAGTTTTTTTCCTAGTTTTCCTCTAAGAGTTTTATAGTGTCCGGTCTTACATTTAGGTCTCTAATCCATTTTGAGTTATTTTTGTGTATGGTGTTAGGGAGTGTTCTAATTTCATTCTTTTACATGTAGCTGTCCAGT
>NC_041234.1:98175717-98176124 GCF_002837175.3 Physeter macrocephalus
TTTGATAGGGATTGCATTGAATCTGTAGATTGCTTTGGGTAGTATAGTCATTTTCATAATATTCTTCCAATCCAAGAACATGGTATATCTCTCCATGTGTTTGTATCATCTTTGATTTCTTTCATCAGTGTCTTATAGTTTTGTGCATAAAGGTCTTTTACCTCCTTAGGTAGGGTTACTCCTAGGTATTTTATTCTTTTTCTTGCAATGGTGAATGGGATTGTTTCCTTAATTTCTCTTTCTGAACTTTTGTTGTTAGTGTATAGGGATGCAAGTGATTTCTGTGCATTAATTTAGTATCCTGCAACTTAACCAGATTCATTGATTAACTCTAGTAGTTTTCTGGTGGCATCTTTAGGATTCTCTATGTATAGTATCATGTCATCTGCAAACAGTGAGAGTTTTAC
>NC_041234.1:98176162-98194524 GCF_002837175.3 Physeter macrocephalus
ACTTCCAAAACTATGTTGAATAATAGTGGTGAGAGTGGACATCCTTGTCTTTTTACTGATCTTAGAGGAAATGCTTTCAGTTTTTCACCATTGAGAATGATGTTTGCTCTGGGTGTGTCATATATGGCCTTTATTATACTGAGGTAGGTTCCCTCTATGCCTACTTTCTCGAGAGTTTTTTTAATCATAAATGGGTGTTAAATTTTGTCAAAAGCTTTTTCTGCATCTCTTGAGATGATCATATGGTTTTTATCCTTCAATTTGTTAAAATGGTGTATCACATTGATTTGCATATATTGAAGAATCCTTGCATCCCTGGGATAAATCCCACTTGATCATGATAATGATCCTTTTAATGTATTGTTGGATTCTGTTTGCTAGTATTTTGTTGAGGATTTTTGCATCTATATTCATCAGTGATATTGGTCTGTAATTTTCTTTTTTTTTAGTATCTTTTTCTGATTTTGGTATCAGGGTGATGGTGGCCTCATAGAATGAGTTTGGGAGTGTTCCTTCCCCTGCATTTTTTTGGGAAGAGTTTGAGAAGGATGGGTGTTAGTAGCTCTTCTGTAAATGTTTGGTAGAATTCACCTGTGAAGCCATCTGGTCCTGGACTTTTGTTTGTTGGAAGATTTCTAATCACAGTTTCAATTTCACTACTATTGATTGGTCTGTTTATATTTTCTATTTCTTCCTGGTTCAGTCTTGGAAGGTTATACCTTTCTAAGAATTTGTCCATGTCTTGCAGGTTGTCCATTTTATTGGCATAGAGTTGCTTGTAGTAGTCTCTTAGAATGCTTTGTATTTCTGCAGTGTCCATTGTAACTTCTTCTTTTTCATTTCTAATTTTAATGATTTGAGTCCTCTCCCTCTTTTTCTTGATGAGTCTGGCTAAAGTTTTATCATATTTGTTTATCTTCTCAAAGAACCAGCTTTGAGTTTTATTGATCTTCGCTATTGTTTTCTTTGTTTCTATTTCATTTATTTCTGCTCTGATCTTTATGATTTCTTTCCTTCTACTAACTTTGGGTTTTGTTTGTTCTTCTTTCTTTAGTTCCTTTAGATGTAAGGTTAGATTGTTTATTTGAGATTTTTCTTGTTTCTTGAGGTAGGCTTGTATTGCTGTAAACTTCCCTCTTAGAACTGCTTTTGCTGCATCCAATAGGTTTTGGGCCATCGTGTTTACATTGTCATTTGCTTCTTGGTATTTTTTGATTTCCTCTTTGATTTCTTCAGTGATCTCTTGGTTATTTAGTAACGTATTGTTTAGCCTCCATATGTTTGTGTTTTTTATGTTTTTTCCCCCATGATTCATTTCTAATCTCATAGAGTTGTGGTCACAAAACATGCTTGATATGATTTCAGTTTTCTTAAAATTATTGAATTAGTGACCCAAGATGTGATCTATCCTGGAGAATGTTCTGTGTGCACTTGAGAAGTAAGTGTAATCTGCTGTTTTTGGATGGAATGTCCTATAAATATCAATTAAATCTATCTGGTCTATTTTCTCATTTAAAGCTTGTGTTTCCTTATTAATTTTCTGTCTGGATGATCTGTCCATTAGTGTAAGTAAGGTGTTAAAGTTCCTCAGTATTATTGTGCTACTGTCGATTTCCTCTTTTATAGCTGTTAGCAGTTGCCTTATGTATTGAGGTGCTCCTATGTTGGGTGCGTATATATTTATAATTCTTATATCTTCTTCTTGGATTGATCCCTTGATCATTATGTAGTGTCTTTCCTTGTCTCTTGTAACATTCTTTATTTTAAAGTCTATTTTATCTGATATGAGTATTGCTACTCCAGATTTCTTTTGATTTCCATTTGCCTGGAATATCTTTTTCCATGCCCTCACTTTCAGTCTGTATGTGTCCCTAGGTCTGAAGTGGGTCTCTTGTAGATAGCATATATATGCGTCTTGTTTTTGTATCCATTCAGCAAGCCTGTGTCTTTTGGTTGGAGCATTTAATCCATTTACGTTTAAGGTAATTATCGATATGTATGTTCCTGTGACCATTTTCTTAATTGTTTTGGGTTTGTTTTTGTAGGTCCTTTTCTTCTTTTGTTTTTCCCCCTTAGAGAAGTTCCTTTAGCATGTGTTGTAGAGCTGTTTTCATGGTGCTGAATTCTCTTAGCTTTTACTTGTCTGGAAATCTTTTGATTTCTCCATCGAATCTCAATGAGATCCTTGCTGGGTAGAGTAATCTTGGTTGTAGGTTCTTCCCTTTCATCACTTTAAATATATCATACCACTCCCTTCTGGCTTGTAGAGTTTCTGCTGAGAAATCAGCTCTTAACCTTCTAGGAGTTCCCTTGTATGTTATTTATCATTTTTCCCTTGTTGCTTTCAATAATTTTTCTTTGTCTCTAATTTTTGTTAGTTTGATTACTGTGTGTCTCAGTGTGTTTCTCCTTGGGTGTATCCTGCCTGGGACATTCTGTGCTTCCTGGACTTAGGTGGCTATTTCCTTTCCGATGTTAGGGACTTTTTCAACTATAATTTCTTCAAATATTTTCTCAGGTCCTTTCTCTCTTCTTCTTCTGGGACCCCTGTAATGCGAATGTTGGTGCATTTAATGTTGTCCCAGAGGTGTCTGAGAGTATCCTCAGTTCTTTTCATTCTTTTTTCTTTATTCTGTTCTGCAGCAGTGAATTCTACCATTCTGTCTTCCAGGTCACTTATCCATTGTTCTGCCTCAGTTATTCTGCTATTGATTCCTTCTAGTATATTTTTCATTTCAGTTATTGTATTGTTTATCTCTGTTTGTTCTGCAATTCTTCTAGGTGTTTGTTCTTTAATTCTTCTAGGTATTTGTTAAACATTTCTTGTATCTTCTCAATCTTTGCCTCCATTCTTTTTCTGAGGTCCTGGATCATCTTCACTATCATTATTCTGAATTCTTTTTCTGGAAGGTTGCCTATCTCCACTTCATTTAGTTGTTTTTCTGGGGTTTTATCTTGTTCCTTCATCTGGTACAAAGTCCTCTGCCTTTTCATTTTGTCTGTCTTTCTGTGAATGTGGTTTTCTTGCCACAGGCTGCAGAATTTGCTCAGTTAACTTCTTAATACTAATTGTAAATTATTTTGGATTCCCTACATGCACAGTCATGTAAAATTAGTTCTACAAATCCAGAAACTTTATTTCTCCCCTTCCAATTCTTGTCGCTTTTATTTTTTCTTCTTGTCAAGTAACACTAACTAGGACCTTCAGTACAATGTTTAATAGAAGTGGTAAGAGCCAGTATCCCTGGAATGTTCCTGTTCTTAGGGAACTTGAGTTCAATTATTCATTACTAAATTTAATGTTTCCTGCAGCTTATCTTACATATTTTTTAGGTTTAAGAAAGTTTTCTTCGATCCCTATCTCGATAATTTTTATCATGAATAAGGGTTGAATTTTATCAAATATTTGTTCTGCTTCTATTGTGTTCGTTATAGAATTTTTCTCTTTTTCTTGTTCATATAAGAGATTATAATTATTGATTGTTTTATTGAATAATTATTGATTTTTAAATGTTAAACCAATGTTGCACTCCTGGGACAAGCCTCACTTGGCTTTGATGTATCATATTCTTGCATATATCAGGATTCAATTGCTAGCATTTTGTTTAGAATATTTGTGTCACTGTTTAAAAGAATGATCCAAATATATGTGGTCTACAAGAGATACATTTTAGATTTAAAGACACTAATAATTTTAATCTAAAAGACTTTAAAGAGATATATCATGCAAGGAGTATCGAAAAGAGAGTGGAATAGGCTTACTGATATGAGATAAAATAGACTTGAAGGCAAAAATGTTTCTAAAGACAAAAAAGGCAATTTTATAATGATAAGAGGGGCAATTCTTCTAACAGACATAACAATTACAAACATGAATTTACCTAACCACATAAATCCACAATATAAGTAGTTGAAACTGAAATAGTTTAAGGGAGAAATAGACAATTCAATAATAATAGTAGGGCCAATAAATCAGTCACTTTGGTCAATGGATAAGACAGCTAAGAACAAGGAAATAGGAGACTTGAGCAATGCTGTAAACCAGCTAGACTAATATACATCTGTAAAGCACTCCATCCAATAACAGCAGAATAAAAATTCTTTTCAACTGAAGCTGGAATATTCTGTAGGATAGATGATATCTTAAGCCTTAAAATAAGTCAAATAAATTTTAAATGATTTAATCATATAAAATATGTTCTGTAGCTACAATGGAATACTGACTCTATGAAAATAAAAAGGGTTATAAGAGAATACTATGAACAGTTGTATGTCAAAAAAAAGCAGTTAACTAGATGAAATGGACAAATTTCCAGAAGGACACACACTACTGAAACAAGCTGAAGAAGCAAATAAGAGTGAAAAACATTAAGAGGATCAGATCATAAGTTCACGTGACCCAATATCTAATGGGAATCCAAAAACAGAGACTATATAACATAGAAGAGAGGAAACTGTGGAAGTCATAACAAAATTTTGTGAAGCTAAAGAACATGAATTAAGGGCTCATTGTGTAGCCAGTGCAATAAGTGAAAGAAGTGAGTAATTGCAAAACAAAAACCAAACAAACAGATCTATACCTAAGTGCATCTCTTTTTGGAACTCCAATGATAAAAAGAAGCTTCCAGAGAACAGTATGTAAGACATAAAAGCAAACAGAGAAACACACATCACATAGATTAATCTCATCTAGTCTAAATTGATTTTTTGCTTATCTCAAGGTACTGACCAATGGCCAGTGCTATGAAATGCATTAAGTAAAGATAAATGATGCTCTGTAACCATGGGTCCATGAGTGTTTCAAGGGTAGAGATTATCATTTTGTCAGCACTGTGTAATAATAATTGGATTGATGACTTTGCAATGGGTTTTTGTGAGGCTTGGGGAATTTCAGTGATTAAGGCTAGTCACATAAGTAGTATATGCTTACATGATCAGTTTACTATAAAATACACAATGAATAGACTTTGGGCTTCCTGGTACCCAAATGATGTGTGTTCACACTCGTAATCATTTGAGATCTGGAACCAAAGTGCATCCTTGCATGATCCAACAGTTGGAAGAAAAGAAGCCAGCACCTGAGATCTTTGCATATTTGTCAATGCATATCCTTCTTTTTCTGATGCTGTGTTATATCCTTTGCCTGTTATGAAGCTCTTTGATGAGTATAAACAGTGTAAATCCTATGAGTCCTTTCAGCAATTGAAAACTTAAGGTGATTTATGCATAACTAATACAACATGAGATTTAGTAAACAATGATTATAATCTTACCTCTACTTCTTTAGGTGATATATGTGTAGATGTGTGGCAGACCTAGAGTGCAACCAGAAAAGCTTGGAACAACTGGATAGAGAACTCTGGAAGGCAAGGAGGGTTAAATGGCATGTTGGTGAGTACATTGTTTCCTACTGGTGCTTTGACAAATTACCATAAATGTGATTGCTTAAAGTGACACAAACCTAGTATATGACAGTTCTGTAGTTCAGAAGTCTGATGTGGTTATTGCTGGGCTGAAATCATCGTGTCAGTACAGGGCCATATTTCTTTTTGGAAGCTTTAAGGAAGAATCCATTTTTTTTCTTTTTCTGTGAGCAGCTGGTAGAGGCTGCTCACATTCCTTGGATCATAGTCCATTCCTCCATTTTCAAAGCTAGGAATCAATGGTGAAGTTCTCACATTGCAACAGTCTGACATTGACTTCTCCTCTGCCTTATATTTCCACTTTTAAGGACCCTTTTGATTACATTGGGTTCAACAGATAATCCAGGATAATACCCCTATCTCAGAGTCTTCAGATTAGTAACCTTAATTCTATCTGCAAACTTAAATCCCCTTTTCTCTGTAACCTGTCATATTCACAGGTTCTGGGTATTAGGATATGGACATCTTTGGGGGACCACCTTTTGTTTACCACAATTAATTTAAAGCCTAAATTTAAAAAGACAGTTAGAGGGCTTCCCTGGTGGTGCAGTGGTTGCGCGTCCGCCTGCCGATGCAGGGGAACCGGGTTCGCGCCCCGGTCTGGGAGGATCCCACATGCCGCGGAGCTGCTGGGCCCGTGAGCCATGGCCGCTGGGCCTGCGCTCCGGAGCCTGTGCTCCGCAACGGGAGAGGCCGCAGCAGAGGGAGGCCCGCATACCACAAAAAAAAAAAAAAAAAAAAAAAAAAGACAGTTAGAAATCTCAGGCAGGGATGACTTGTGGAGGAGTATAGTAGAATCTCTCCCTTTCAAGAAACAACCATTTAAGTGGAGAAAATACATACATATATAATACATATGTGTATATGTATATATATATATACACACACACACACACACACACACACACACACATATATATATATAACAAAAACATCATTTAACATCTCTGTAAATTGTCCTGAGGGCATACAACAAATGGTGAAAGTCAAGAAAATCCACTAAATTTTGATAAGGACAGTGAAAGTCTGTAGTATTTGAGCTAGCAGAAGGACTTGAAGATAGACCAATAGAAATTATGTCATCAGAAGAATAGTGAGAAAACAAACTAAAGAAAAACAGGACCTCAGAGAAATGTGGGACATGTGCATAGTGGGAATACCAGAAGGAGAGGAGAGAATGAGAAAGAGGCAGAAAGAGTATCTGAAGAAATGAATGAAACTTGCCAAGTTTGAAATGAAAAATATTCATAATACACATCCAAGAAGTACAGAAAACTCCAACTAGAATAAAGATGTCCACACCTAGACACATCACAGAATAGACAATAGACTTAATTGTTAGAGGTAAAACTATAAAACTCTTAGAAGAAAACATAGGGGTAAATCTTCGTTATTTTGGATTTGGCAATGGTTTATTTGCTACACCAAAAGCAAAAGCAGCAAAAGACAAAAGTAGATAGATTGTACTGCATCACAATTAAAAACTTTCCTGCTGCAAATGATATGATCAAAAAGTGAAAAGACAACCCCCTGAATGGGAGAAAATATTTGAAAATCATATATCTGGTAATGGACCTGTATACAGACAACCTCAAAAACTCTTACAACTCAATAAGAAAAAGACAAATAACCTGATTAGGTATGGGCAAATGATCTGCTTAGACATTCCTCTAAAGAAGATATACAAATGGAAAATAAGTATATGAAATTATGCCTGACATTACTGGTCATCAGGGAAATGGAAATCAGCACCTTCATGAGGTATAACTTCACATGTACTAGGGTGACTATAAAATAATAGGTAATAACAGGTGTTAGGGTGACTATAAAAAAATAAATAATAACAAATGTCGAGGAGGACATGGAGAAATTGGAACTCTCCTGCACTGCTGATGAAAATGTAAGTAGTGTATCCTTTTTGGAAAATAATCTGGCAATTCCTCAAAAAAATATTTTTATTGAAGTATAGGTGATTTATGTTATTATATTAGTTTCAGGTATACAACATAGTGATTCAGTATTTTTAAAAATTATATTACATTTAAAGTTATTATAAAATATTGGCTATATTCCCTGTGCTGTATAATATATCCTTGTAGCTTATTTTATACATAGTAGTTGGTGCCTCTTAATCCTCTACCCGCTTCTTGCCCCTCCCCCTTTCCCTCTCCCAACTGGTAACCATCAGTTTGTTCTCTTTATCTGTGAGTCTCTTTCTGTTTTGTTATATTCATCAGTCTGTTTTATTTTTTAAGATTCCACAGGTAAGTGATAACTTAGAATATTTGTTTTTTTCTGTCTGACTTATTTCACTGAGCATAATACCCTCCAGGTCCATTCATGTTGTTGCAAATGGCAGAATTTCATTCTTTTTATGGCTGAGTAGTATTCCATTGTATATATGTACCACATCTTCTTTATCCATTCATCTGTTGATGGACACTTATATTGCTTCCAAATCTTGGCTATTGTAAATAATGCTGCTATGAACATTGGGGTGCATGTATCTTTTCGAATTAGTGTTTTCATATTCTTTGGATTTATATCCAAGAGCAGAATTGCTGGATCATATGGTAGTTCTGTTTTTAGTTTTTTGAGGAGCCTCCATACTGTTTTCCTTAGTAGCTGCACCAGTTAACATTCCCACCAACAGTGTATGAGGGTTCCCTTTTCTCTACATCCTTGCCAACGCTTGTTATTTGTGGTCCTTTTGATGAGAGCCATTCTGACAGGTGTGAGGTGATATCTCATTGGGGTTTTAATTTGCGTTTCTCTGATGATTAGCGATATTGAATATCTTTTCATGTGCCTGTTGGCCATCTGTATATCTTCACTGGAAAAATGTGTATTCAGGTCTTCTGCTCATTTTCAAATTGGGTTGTTTGTTTCTTTGATATTGAGTTTTATGAGCTCTTTATATATTTTGTATATTAACTGCTTATTGGTTATATCATTTGCAAATATTTTTTCCCATTCAGTAGGTTGTCTTTTTGTTTCGTCTTTTGGTTTCCTTTGCTATGCAAAAGCTTCTAAGCTTAATTGGGTCTCATTTCTTTATTTTTGCTTTTGTTTCCTTTGGCTTAGGAGACAGATCCAAAAAAATATTGCCACATTTTATGTCAGAGAGTGTTCTGCCTATGTTTTCTTATAGGAGTTTTAAGATTTTCGGTCTTACATTTAGGTCTTTAATCCATCTTGAGTTCGTTTTTGTACATATAAGTTGTTTTTATATTTTGGCTCTTACAAATAACACTGCAACAAACAGTTGTGTACACATTTTTGTGTGGACATTTGTTTTCATTTCTCTTGGCTATATAACTAAAAGTAAAATTAAACGTAGAGTTACCATATGACCCAGAAACTTTGCTACTTAGTTATATATCCAAGATTAGTGAAAACAAGTGCCCACACAGAAATGTGTACACAAATAGTTGTTGCAGTTTTATTCACAATAGCCAAAATATAGAAATAACTTATATATCCATCAGTTGATGAATGGATAACTAAATTTGATATGTCCATGCAGTACAATATTATTCTTTGGCCATAGACTGGAATGAAGTACTGAAGCTTGCTACAATATTGATGGACCTTGAAAACATTATGCTAAGTGAAAGAAGCCAGTCACAAAGGTCACATACTGTATGATTACTTTTTTTGAGATATAATTGACATATAACATGTTGTAAGTTTAAGCTGTACAACTTGTTGATTTGATACATTTATATATTTCATTATGATTATCACCATAGTGTTAGCTAACAACTCCATCATGTCACATAATTATCATTTCATTTTGTAGTGAGAATATCTAAGATCTAGTCTCTTAGCAACTTTGAAATATATAATATAGTACTGTTGACTATAATCACAATGCTCTGCATTAGGTCTCCAGAACTTATTCATTTTCTAACTGCAAGTTTGTTCCCCTTGACCAACATGAAATGCCCAGGATAGACAGTTCCAAAGAGATAGGAAGTAGATTTGTGGTTACTTAGGACTTGGGTCGAGTATTGGGAGCAAGCACTGATGAATACAGGGCTTCTTTTTGGAGTTATAAAAGTCTTCTAATCTTAGATTGTGGTGATGAAGCAAAACTCTGAGTATACTAAAATCCTCAATTGTAAATTGTGAAAAGGTAAATTTTATAGTGTATGATTTGTACCTCAATAAATACTATTTAAGAAGAAACCCCAGCAAAGAAGTTATAACAAAATAAGAAATGCAATCATAGTACACAACTTTGTTCATGTTCTTTATGTTCTCATACTAACATAAACATTGTTTTCTTATTTTAAACTTTTAGAAAAATCTGTAGATAAAGACTGGACAACTTAAATTCAGTTGCCATGGAAAAGTATACATATAGACAGCAACTGTAAGGGAATGAAAAGGGGCAGGAGAACTGAAGTGAAAATATAAGTGTTAACATCATTTCCTTACAAAGTGAAAACTGAGAGATTCTGTTTATATTTGGTGGAACAAGACATCAGGGTGTAAGTGTATTATTTACAAAAACAATAGAGGTACTGAAAAATAGATATGTCATTATATTTGCATGGTATTAATTTTATAGGATATAAGTAATCTTAGTCCTAATCTGTATCAGGAAGGCAAAAGATAATGTGTAAAATTGATCAGTCAAGATTTAGCAGTGTAAGCATATTATTTAGAGATATGGAAGTGACAACTATAAGGAGTTGAAATATTTAAGAATGGTTCCCTCCAGGGAGGAGTAGAGCCTAGGATTGTTTTCATAATAAATCCTTCTCTATTAAAACATACTCTAAGTTTGAAAAATTCTTTTAAAAAGAGACCAACACTGATTATTGAAAATTTATAATTACAAATAAAATTAAGTGCTGAAAATACTCTGTACATAAAGAGGTTCCAAAAAGTACATACTGTAGCACTCTCTCCATGGATGGTGATAAATGTATTTTGTATTTTCCTTCTTCCGAGATAGAAAACTCTGAGTCCTAAGAAGGACATGAAAATTATTCTTTTAAGCCTGAAAAAAAAAAGACCTTGACTGACCCTCCCTAAATAATTATGGACATAGTGAATGTCAGTTTCCACTGCTCCTCAATGGCTTGAACATATTCCTGAAAATCAGGAGACAATTGGTGGAACTAAAAGGAAGTTAATTTGAAATGAATAAAAGGAACTGACTCTTTGCAATAGATATGGTTGACCTGTGAAATCTCTGCCACAGTATGTTACTGAGAAGAGTCATTTGCAGCTGGATTAAAACTGAATTCTGAATTTTCACAGTCATATAAACTAAGGAAAGAGCAAGAAAAAAAGTAGGCCTTGAATGGCATCACCACATAAGCTTTTCTGCAAAAATAGCTATTAGAAAATGATGCTAAATGCTTTCCATATTGGGTATAGAAACCTTTAAATTTTGTTTCAAAAATTACTGTATTGTGAGTGCTCTGTTCACCTTCCCTCAAACTTAGCCACATATGTAGAAAGAGACCCAATACAGAAAGAAATTTAAATATTTTCCATTCACTAACAACTATACCTGATAAATACAGGAAACACTAACACACAGGGAGGTTATGCATCTTATTAGACTATCGTTTCCCGCTTCTCAGAGAGTACACGTTTTTTTAAAGAAAAGACAGATATTTTCCTTATCACAACTGCCAGTAAAGACATTGCAAGGGTAGACAATGTAGATGTAACATCCAACTCTAATATCAAATAATGATTATTAAGCTTGGCAAAATATTTTCTAAAAGTTTATTACTAAAAAATGAGAAGACAAGGATGTCTGCTCTCACCACTTCTGCTCAAATTTATACTGGAAGTTCTAGCCAAGGCAATGAGGCACGAAAAGGAAACAAAACCATTCAGATTGGAAAGGAAGAAATAAATATATTTATATTTACCAATGACATGATCTTATATATAGAAAATCCAAAGGAATCCACAAAGAACTATTAGAACTAAATAAGTTCAACAAGGTTACAGTACACAAGATCAATATTTTAAAAAATCAGTTGCATTTCTATGTCCTAACAATGAACAATAAAAAATGAAATTAAAAGATGTGGTACATATATACAATGGAATATTACTCAGCCATAAAAAGAACGAAATTGTGCCATTTGCAGAGACATGGATGGACCTAGAGACTCTCATACAGAGTGAAGTAAGTCAGAAGGAGAAAAACAAATATATGAACGCATATATGTGGAATCTAGAAAAATGGTATACATTAACTTATTTGCAAAGCAGAAATAGAGACACAGACGTAGAGAACACACGTACGGATACCAAGGGGGTAAGGGGGTTGGGATGGATTGGGAGATTAGGATTGACATATAGACACTAATATGTATAAAATAGGTAACTAATGAAAACACACTGTATAGCACAGGGAACTCTACTCAATGCTCTGTGGTGACCTAAATGGGAAGGAAATCCAAGGAAGAGGGGTATATATGTATATGTGTGGCTGATTCACTTTGCTGTACAGCAGAAGCCAGCACAACACTGTAAAGCAACTATACTCCAATAAAAAAAGGAAAAAAATGAAATTAAAAAATATAGCTATACTTTATGAAAGGATTAAAAAGAACAAAATATTCAGGAATAAGTTTAACATAAGAAGTACAACACTTTTAAACTGAAAGCTACAAAATATTGTTTACAGAAATTAAGGAAGGCCTAAATAAATGGAAATACCCCCCATGTTCATGTATCAGAAAACTTAATATAGTGTTATGATGCAAATAGTTCCCATATTGAATTATAGTTTCAGTATAACCTTATCAAAATTCCAGCTTTTTTCCCAGAAAATTGACAAGCTGCTCCCCAAATTAATATGGAGATATAAGGGCCTCTGAATAGTAAAATCAATTTTGAAAAAGAACAAAGTTGAAAGACTTCCCAATTTCACAACTGACTACAGAGCCGCAGTAATAATGACAGTGCGGAACTGGCATAAGGATAAACATATAGGTCAGTGGAATAGAGTTGAGTTTACAGAAATAAATACATTTACCATCAATTGATTTTTGACAAGGTTGCCAAGACAATTCAATGGAGAAAAGTATAGATGTTTTAACAATTGGTGCTGAGACAACTGGATATACACATGCAAAAGAATGAAGTTAGACCCCTACCTCACACTATATACTAAAATTAACTTGAAATGGATGATAGATATAAATGTAAGAACGAAAGCTTGAAAGCTATTAGAAAGGAACACAGGAGTACATACTTGTGACCTTGGGTAAGGCAATGTTTTTTTCCATACAACATCAAAAGCACAAGTAAGTAAAGAAAAAATAGATAAATTGTATTGCACCAAAATTAAAAGCATACTTCAAAGAACAACATTTATAAATTAAAAAGACACAGAATGGGAGACAAGTATGCTAATCCTGTATCTGATGAGGAACTTGTATTAATATATGTAAAAATTCTTATAACTGTATGATAACAAGATGAATAGCCCATTTAAAAATGCAGAAAAGATCTGAACAGGCATTTCTTCAAAGAAGATATACATATGGCCAATAAGCACATGAAAAGATGCTCAACATCATTAGTTATTAAGGAAATGCAAATCATACCCACAGTGAGATACCACTGCATATCCATTAGAATGGCTATAATCAAAAAGACATAAAATAACAAGTGTTGGTGATGATGATGAGAAAGTGGAACCCTCATATGTTACTGGTGAGATTATAAAATAGTGCAACCCCTTTGAAAAACAGTGTGGGAGTTTCTCATAATGTTAAAACAAGAAGTTATTATACCCAAGGGAACTGAAAACATATGCTAACAAATCCTCATACATGAATATTTATAACAGTATTATTCATAATAGCCAAAAAGTGGAAACTACCCAAATGTTCATTAATTGACAAATGGATAAATGTAATGCGGTATATCCACACAATGGAATATTGTTCAGCCTTAAAAAGAAATGAAGTAATGATGCTATAACATGGATAAACCTTGAAAACATTATGGTAAGTGGAAGAAGCCAGTCAAAAAAGACTACTTATTGTATGATTCTTTTGATATGAAATGTCCAGAATAGGACTATACATAGAGACAGAAAGCAGATTAGTACATGCCAGGGGCTGGAGACAGGGGGAATGAGGAGTGATTATAACTGGTATGGAGTTTCTTTATGAGGGATGAAAATATTCTAAATTTAAATAATGGTGAGGTTACACAACTCTGTGAATATACTAAAAAACGTTGGATTGTACTCTTTAAAATGCTGAACTTTATGTTATGTAAATTACATTTCAATAAAAATATTGTGAAATAATGAAGTCAATATTCAACGTGTTTTGTCAACATGGATTATATATAAGCAGACATTAGTAAAAGTAAGGAAAGGGTTTTTTTTTTTTTTTTTGCAGTAGGTGGGCCTCTCACTGTTGTGGCCTCTCCCGTTGCGGAGCACGGGCTCCGGACGCGCAGGCTCAGCGGCCATGGCTCACCGGCCTAGCCGCTCCGCGGCATGTGAGATCTTCCCAGACCGGGGCACGAACCCGTGTCCCCTGCATCAGCAGGTGGATTCTCAACCACTGTGCCACCAGGGAAGCCCTATAATTCTTTTTTAAGGTTAATGTTTAAACAAATTAATAGTGCAGTTTCAACCAGATCAATCCCTCAGGGCTGAGATAATTTTATGAATTACTAGTATGGTACCAATTACACTAAAAGGGACTTTGTTTATGCACAGAATATATTCACTGGCAGCTAAATAGTATAAAGTAGCAGTAGCTTTTAGAAAAACAAATTGCAGCATTATCTACTTAAAATACATATTTTTACATACATGCATGCACATTCTACTCTGCAATTAGAAATCAACAGATTTTACAATACATCCATTATACCATTCAGGGGATAATTGAGGGATGTAATGCATACCATATGATTACTCAGAACCATGCAAAACATCAATTAAAGCATTAGTAATATGTTTTTGAGATACCAACTTCAAATAAACAGTTATTGCAAAGATAATGTGGAAATATAGATCTCAGATCAAAAGTACTGTTAAATGAATGCCTTGGTGGATCAGATAATCACCATGGTGGAGTTATGAGAAACATTAAGAACATAATGAAAGTTGATTCACAATAAAATACCACTAGAGAAAAAAAGAACCATATAGTAAAGAAGTAAAACATGTTATATTTTGCCTCTACTTTTCATTTGGTGCCCCAACCCTGAAATCTGCATTTTGTTATCAAATTATAGCTCAATTTTTAAAATGTCAATTCTCGTTATTTGTAAATTATTGATCCTCTCCCTTCCATTCTGCTCTAACATGATGTCCATGGCTAAACTTGTACTTCTGTCTTCTAGCCATGGAATAAACCATCACAGCAATAAGCCGTGGTCCTTTTTAATTGGCAATAGTATTTAGAAACCAAGATCTAGGGACTAGGTCTTCTCATTGTTACTGGCGTCATTGCCTCTAGGCCTTCCGTGGAGCAAACTAGGAAATAAATTAGTGAGAACAATGAAGAAAATCATAAGTTCTCATGTATATGCTCAATTGAAATTAAACATTAAGTCAATTTTTCTTAAAATTGTTTTTTATTTTACATCTGTGTCTTTTTTCTTTGATTCTTAAGAAAGGTTGATTTACCCTACCCCACAATATACATAATAGCTTCAAAATTACAATGCCAATATTGCTACTGAGAGTGAAATTACTAAGTGGATTTTTACTTTTCTCTGCCTTTTTCTTTTTCCTTAAAATATATCCTGCTAAAGATGTACAGTCTCAACACTATATTCAAAGTCACAAGTCACTTGAAACAATTATTTTTATGTGTGATTATTTTACCAATTTGATATGCAATTAGATTTGTTTATTTTGGCTTGTTTTAGGGATCACTGTTTTCCCTTTTTGTTTAATTGTGTTTTTGAATATATAAAATATATGGTTCAAAAGTAAATAATTTACAGAAAAAAATATATTTTTAGGGTCTCACCTGTATATCTTTCCCATAAGCCCCATTTCCCCACCTAAGGTATAAGAGGGATCATCTATGGCAGACTAAAAGAGGTCCAGGTATAATGTCTAGGTAAACTGAAGTGCCATAGGGACACAAATAGGGAGCATAATTGAATCAATTAATGTAGAAACAGAAGGAAGAATCATATATGTCAAAATAAGCTGGAAGAAATAAGATCAACATAATCAAGGGAGATCAAGGATGTCAACATGATTCACTTTCTATCATATAATGTCCAGGCAATATCATACAGATTACAATGGATTGCATGTTTTGTACTAGTTGTTCTAAGTGTTTTGTTTCTTAATGTTTCATAGTGGAAATGCATAAGCAAGCACATATGTGACCTCATGAAAGTAAAGCAAAGGCTACTCATCTTCTGTCTACTTATTGTGATTTTAAATAGTTTTGGGTCCACAAATACTGTTTGTTGCTAGAGAAATCTGAGATCCATGTGAAAACTATTCTGAATGAGGCAAAAGATTGACTATATTTATTAAATAGTAATTTTATTTATAATGAGCTGGGGGTGAATATTAACAAATGTTGACTGTATAAAATAAGAAAAATTAAAATGTGATGTTGGAAAAACATAATGATCTAAAGCAGAGGTCCCCAAACTTTGTGGCACCAGGGACTGGTTTCGTGGAAGATAATTTTTCCACAGATGGGCAGTGAGGTGGGGGAGAGGTTCAGGTGGTAATGAGAATGATGGTTTAGGCAGTAATGCGAGTGATGGGGAGCAGCAGATAAAACTTTGCTCTCTGGCCGCTCACCTCCTGCTGTGAGGCCCGGTTCCTAACAGTCCAAGGACTGGTACTGATCCGTGGCCAAGGGGTTGGAGACCCCTGATCTAAAGTACAAGACAATGATAACGTAGGAGGTGGGAGAGGGAAGAAGGACCTTCTATTGTTGAGAAATGGTAAAAGTACTAATTTATGTCATACTCCCATAAGTGAAGGATACATTTTGGTATCTTTGGGGTAAATACCAATAGAATAGTAAAGGAATATATAAATACTAAGCGAATAATAAAAGTATTGACAGAAAAGAAGATTAAAAAATATATTTAAAAAGAACAACAGTCAAGGTGGTGCAAATAAAACAGACTAAGACGATGATTAAACCTAATTATTTCTAAACCTAATTGATAAAAACTTGAGTAAATATTCCAACTATAAAAGAAAAATTGTCAGAGTGAATTTTCTTTTCTTTTCTTTATCTCCATGGTTTGAGCAAATATTGAAGTTCTGCAACAATGCTGATTTTATTTGTCAAATTTAAATTCTCCTAAACTGATAGCTCTACAATGCTCTTCTGTTTAGGTTAGAGGTGGGCATCATATTTAACTGTTCAATTATCTTTTTTTTTTTTTTACATCTTTATTGGCGTAAAATTGCTTTACAATTGTGTGTTACTTTCTGCTGTATAACAAAGTGAATCACCTATACATATGCATATATTCCCATGTCTACCCCCTCTTGTATCTCCCTCCCACCCTCACTATCCCACCCCTCTAGTTGGACACAAAGCACCAAGATGAACTCCTTGTGCTATGCGCTGCTTCCCACTAGCTATCTATTTTACATTTGGTAGTGTATATATGTCCATGCCACTCTCTCACTTTGTACCAGCTTACGCTTCCCCCTCCCCATGTCCTCAAGTCCATTCTCTACGTCTGCATCTTTATTCCTGTCCTGCCCCTAGGTTCTTCAGAACCTTTTTTTTTTTTTTAAGATTCCATATATGTCAGCATACGATATTTGTTTTTCTCTTTCTGACTTACCTCACTCAGTATGACAGACTCTAGGTCCTTCCACCTCACTACAAAAGACTCAAATTCGTTTCTTTTTATGGCTGAGCAATATTCCATTATATATATGTGCCACATCTTCTTTATCCATTCATCTGTCAGTGGACACTTAGGTTGCTTCCATGTCCTGACTGTTGTAAATAGTGCTGCAATGAACATTGTGGTATATGACTCTTTTTGAATTACGGTTTTCTCAAAGTATATGCCCAGTAGTGGGATTGCTGGGTCATATGGTAGTTCTATTTTTAGTTTTTTAAGGAACCTCCATACTGTTCTCCGTAGTGGCTGTATCAATTTACATTCCCACCAACAGTGCAAGAGGGTTCCCTTTTCCCCACACCCTCTCCAGCATTTAGTGTTTGTAGATTTTTTGACGATGGCTATTCTGACCGGTGTGAGGTGATACCTCATTGTAGTTTTTGGTTTTCTTTTTTGCTGTACGTGGACCGTTCACTGTTGTGGCCTCTCCCGTTGCGGAGCACAGGCTCCGGACGCGCAGGCTCAGTGGCCATGGCTCACAGGCCCAGCCGCTCTGCGGCATGTTGGATCTTCCCGGACCAGGGCACGAATCCGTGTCCCCTGCATCAGCAGGCGGACTCTCAACCACTGCTCCACCAGGGAAGCCCTCATTGTAGTTTTGATTTGCATTTCTCTAATGATTAGTGATGTTGACCATCCTTTCATGTGTTTGTTGGCAATCTGTGTATCTTCTTTGGAGAAATGTCTATTTAGGTCTTCTGCCCATTTTTGGATTGGACTGTTTGTTTTTTTTGATATGGAACTGCGTGAGCTGCTTGGATATTTTGGAGATTAATCCTTTGTCCCTTGAATTGTTTGCATATCTTCTCTCCCATTCTGAGGGTTGACTTTTCATCTTGTTTATGGTTTCCTTTGCTGTGCAAAAGCTTTTAAGTTTCATTAGGTCCCATTTCTTACTTTTTCTTTTTATTTCCATTTCTTTAGGAGGAAGATCAAAAAAGATCTTGCTGTGATGTATGTCATAGAGTGTTCTGCCTATGTTTTCCTCTAAGAGTTTAATAGTGTCTGGCCTTACATTTAGGTCTTAATCCATTTTGAGTTTATTTTTGTGTATGGTATTAGGGAGTGTTC
>NC_041234.1:98194583-98282217 GCF_002837175.3 Physeter macrocephalus
TGTTTTTGTGCCAGTACCATACTGTCTTGATTACTGTAGCTTTGTAGTGTAGTCTGAAGACAGCCTGATTCCTCCAGCTCCATTCTTCTTTCTCAACATTTCTTTGGCTATTTGGGGTCTTTTGTGTTTCTATACAAATTGGGAAATTTTTTATTCTAGTTCTGTGAAAAATGCCATTGGCAGTTTGATAGGGATTGCATTGAATCTGTAGATTGCTTTGGGTAGTATAGTCATTTTCACAATGCTGACACTTCTCATCCAAGATCATGGTATAGCTCTTCATCTGTATGTATCATATTTAATTTCTTTCATCAGTGTCTTATAGTTTTCTGCATACAGGTCTTTTGTCTCCTTATGTAGGTTTATTCCTAGATATTTTGTTCTTTTTGTTGCAATGGTAAATGGGAGTGTTTCCTTAATTTCTCTTTCAGATTTCTCATCGTAGTGTATAGGAACGCAAGGGATTTCTGAGCATTAATTTTGTATCCTGCTACTTTACCAAATTCATTGATTAGCTCTAATAGTTTTCTGGTAGCATCTTTTGGATTCTCTATGTATAGCATCATGTCATCTGCAAACAGTGACAGCTTTACTTCTTCTTTCAGATTTGCATTCCTTTTATTTCTTTTTCTTCTCTGACTGCTGTGGCTAAAACTTCCAAAACTATGTTGAATAATAGTGGTGAGAGTGGTTAACCTTGTCTTGTTCCTGATCTTAGTGGAAATGGTTTCAGTTTTTCACCTTTGAGAACGATGTTCGCTGTGGGTTTGTCATATATGGCCTTTGTTATGTTGAGGTAAGTTCACTCTATGCCTACTTTCTGCAGGGTTTTTATCATAAATATGTGTTGTATTTTGTCAAAAGCTTTTTCTTCATCTATTGAGATGATCATATGGGTTTTCTCCTTCAATTTGTTAATATGGTGTATCATCACATTGATTGATTTGCCTGTATTGAAGAATCCTTTCATTCCTGGGAGAAACCCCACTTGATCATGGTGTATGATCCTTTTAATGTGCTGTTTGATTCTGTTTGCTAGTATTTTGTTGAGGATTTTTGCATCTGTCTTCATCAGTGATATTGGCCTGTAGTTTTCTTTTTTTGTGATACCTTTGACTGGTTTTGCTATCAGAGTGATGGTGGCCTCGTAGAATGAGTTTGGGAGTGTTCCTCCCTCAGCTATATTTTGGACAAGTTTGACAAGGATAGGTGTTAGCTTTTATCTAAATGTTTGAGATAATTTGCCTGTGAAGCCATCTGGTCCTGGGCTTTTGTTTGTTGGAGGATTTTTTTTTTTTTTCTGGTACGCGGGCCTCTCACTGTTGTGGCCTCTCCCTTTTTGGAGAGCAGGCTCCGGACACACAGGCTCAGTGGCCATGGCTCACGGGCCCAGCCGCTCTGCGGCATGTGGGATCTTCCCAGACTGGGGCACGAACCCGTGTCCCCTGCATCGGCAGGCGGTCTCTCAACCACTGCGCCACCACGGAAGCCCATTGTTGGAAGATTTTTAATCACAGTTTCAATTTCCGTGTTTGTGATTGGTGTGTTTATATTTTCTATATCTTCTTGGTTCAGTCTCAGAAGGTTGTGCTTTTCTAAGGATTTGTCCATGTCTTCCAGGGTGTCCATTTTATTGGCATGTAGTTGCTTGTGGTAATCTCTCATGATCCTTTGTATTTCTGCAGTGTCAGTTGTTACTTCTCCTTTTTCATTTCTATTTCTATTGATTTGAGTCTTCTCCCTTTTTTTCTTGATGATTCTGGCTAATGGTTTATCAATTTCATTTAACTTCTCAAGGAACCAGCTTTTAGTTTTATTGATCTTTGCTGTTGTTTTTTCATTTCTTTTTCATTTATTTCTGATCTGATCTTTATGATTTCTTTTCTTCTGTTAACTTTGGGTTTTTGTTGTTGTTCTTCTTTCTCTAATTGCTTTAGGTGTAAGGTTAGGTTGTTTATTTGAGATATTTCTTGTTTCTTGAGGTAGGATTGTATTGCTATAAATTTCCCTCTTAGAATTGCTTTTGCTGCATCCCATAGGATTGGGTGATCGTGTTTTCATGTCACTGGTATTTTTTGATTTCTGCTTTGATTTCTTCAGTGATCTCTTGGTTATTTAGTAGCGTATTATTTAGCCTCCATGTGTTTGTATTTTTTACACTTTTTTTCCTGTAATTAATATCTAGTCTGATGGCAATGTGGTCGGAAAAGATACTTGATACAATTTCATTTTCTTATATTTAACAAGGCCTGATTTGTGACCCAAATCTGACCTATCCTGGAAAATGTTCCAGGAACACTTGAGAAGAAAGTGTATTCTGTTGTTTTTGGATGGAATATCCTATAAATATCATTTAAGTCCATCTTGTTTAATGTATCATTTATGGCTTTTGTTTCCTTATTTATTTTCATTTGGATGATCTGTCCATTGGTGAAAGTGGGGTGTTAAAGTCCCCAACTATGATTGTGTTACTCTCAATTTCCCTTTTTATGGCTATTAGCATTTGCCTTATATATTGAGGTGCTCCTATACTGCGTGCTTAAATATTTACAATTATTATATCTTCTTGGATTGATCCCTTGATCATTATGTAGTGTCCTTCTTTTTCTCTTGTAACATTATTTTAAAATCTGTTTTGTGTGACCTGAGAATTGCTACTCCAGCTCTCTTTTGATTTCTATGGAATATCTTTTTCCATGCCCTCACTTTCAGTCTGTATGTGTCCCTAGGTCTGAAGTGGGTCTCTTTTAGACAGTATATATAGGGTTTTTGTTTTTGTATCCATTCAGCCAGTCTTTGTCTTTTGCTTGGAGCATTTAATGCATTTACATTTAAGGTAATTTTCGATATGTATGTTCCTATTACCATTTTCTTAATTATTTGGGGTTTGTTATTGTAGGTCTTTTCTTTCTCTTGTGTTTCTTGGCTAGAGAAGTTCCTTTAGCATTTGTTATAAAGTTGGTTTTGTGGTGCTGAATTCTCTTAGCTTTTGCTTGTCTGTAAAGGTTTTAATATCTCCATCAAATCTGAATGAGATCCTTGCTGGGTAGAGTAATCTTGGTTGTAGGTTTTTCCCTTTCATCACTTTAGATATGTCCTGCCACACCCTTCTGGTTTGCAGAGTTTCTGCTGAGAAATCAGCTGTTGAGTTTATCAGGATTCCCTTGTATGTTATTTGTTGCTTTTCCATTGCTGCTTTTCATATTTTTTCTTTGTATTTAATTTTGGATAGTTTGATTAATATGTGTCTTGTCGTGTTTCTCCCTGGATTTATCCTGTATGGGACTCTCTGCGTTTCCTGGAGTTGACTATTTCCTTTCCCATATTTGGGAAGTTTTCAACTATAATCTCTTCAAATATTTTCTCAGTCCCTTTCTTTTTATCTTCTTCTTCTGGGACTCCTATAATTTAAATGTTGTTGCGTTTAATCTTGTCCCAGAGGTCTCTGAGACCGTCCTCAATTCTTTTCATTCTTTGTCTTTATTCTGCTCTGAGGTAGTTATTTCCACTATTTTATCTTCCAGGTCACTTATCTGTTCCTCTGCCTCAGTTATTCTGCTACTGATTCCTTCTAGAGAATTTTAAATTTATTTTATTTTGTTGTTCATCACTGTTTGTTTGCCCTTTAGTTCTTCTTGTCCTTGTGAAACGTTTCTTATATATTCTCCATTCTTTTTCCATGATTTTGCATCGTCTTTACTATCATTATTCTGAATTCTTTATCAGGGAGACTGCCTATTTCCTCTTCATTTGTTTGGCCTGGTGGGTTTTTGCTTTGCTCCTTCATCTGCTGTGTTTCTCTGTCTTGTCATTTTGCTTAACTTACTGGATTTGGGGCCTCCTTTTGGCAGGCTGCAGTTTCGTAGTTCCCATTGTTTTTGGTGTCTGCCCCTAGTGGGTAAGGTTGGTTCAGTGGGTTGTGTAGGCTTCCTTGTGGAGGGGACTGGTGCCTGTGTTCTGGTGGATGAGGCTGGATCTTGTCTTTCTGGTGGGCAGGACCGTGTCCGGTGTTGTGTTTTGGGGTGTCTGTGAACTTATTATAATTTTAGGCAGCCTTTTTGCTAATGGATGGGGTTTTGTTCCTGCCTGGCTAGTTGTTTGGCATGGGGTGTCCAGCACTGGTTCTCGTTGGTCGTTGAGTGGAGCTTGGTCTTAGTGTTGATATGGAGATCTCTGGGAGAGCTTTTGCCATTTGATACTATGTTGGACCGGGAGGTCTCTGGTGGACCAGTGTCCTGAACCCAGCTCTCCCACCTAAGAGGCTCAAGCCTGACACCCAGCTGGAGCACCAACATCCTGTCAGCCACTCAGCTCATAAGAAGAGGGAGAATAAAAGAAAGAAAAAATAAAATAAAAAGTTATTAAAAAAAAATTATTAAATATAAGAAATAAAAAATTAACAAAAAAAGGAAGGAAAGAAAGAAGAGAGCAACTAAAGCAATAAACAAATCCACCAATGATAACAAGTGTAAAAACTGTAAAAAAAACAAACAAACGCCAAAAAGCAAAAAAATAGACAGACAGACCCCTAGGACAAATGGTAAAAGCAAAGCTATACAGACAAATTCACATACAGAAGCATACACATACACACTCACAAAAAGAGAAAAAGGAAAAAAATATATATATATTAAAAAAGGAAGACAGCAACCAAATCAATAAACAAATCTATGAATGATAATAAACTCTAAATACTAAACTAAGATAAACATAAAACCAGAAACAAATTAGATGCAGAAAGCAAACCCCAAGTCTGCAGTTGCTGCCAATGTCCACCACCTCTATTTTGCGATGATTCGTTGTCTATTCAGGTATTCCACAGATGCAGGGTACATCAAGTTGATTGTGGAGATTTAATCTGCTGTTCCTGAGGCTGCTGGGAGAAGTTTCCCTTTCTCTTCTTTGTTCACACAGCTCCCGGGGTTCAGCTTTGGATTTGGCTCCACCTCTGCATGTAGGTCAACTGAGGGTGTCTGTTCCCAGCCCAGACAGGACAGGGTTAAAGGAGCAGCTGATTCGGGGGCTCTGGCTCACTCTGGCTGGGGGTGGGAGGGGTACAGTATGCGGGGCGAGCCTGCGGCGGCAGAGGCCAGCGTGACGTTGCAACAGCCTGAGGTGCACCGTGTGTTCTCCTGGGGAAGCTGTCCCAGGATCACGGGACTCTGGCAGTAGTGGGCTGCACAGGCTCCCAGGAGGGGAGGTATGGATAGTGACCTGTGCTTGCACACAGGATTCTTGGTGGCTGCAGTAGCAGCCTTAGTGTTTCATGCCCGTCTCTGGTGTCTGCGCTGATAGCCGCAGCTCACGCCTGTCTCTGGAGCCAGTTTAGGCAGTGCTCTGAATCCTCTCTCCTCGCACCTCCTGAAACACTGGTCTCTTGCCTCTTCGGCAGGTTCAGGCTTTTTCCCGGACTTGCTCCCTGCTAGCTGTGGTGCATTAGCCCCCTTCAAGCTGTGTTCATGCAGCCAACCCCAGTCTTCTCCATGGGATCTGACCTCTGAAGCCTGAGCCTCAGCTCCCAGCCCCCACCTGCCCCGGCGGGTGAGCAGACAAGCCCCTCCAGCTGGTGAGTGCTGGTTGGCACCGATTCTCTGTGGAGGAATCTCTCCACTTTTCCCTCTGCAGCCCTGTTGCTGTGCTCTCCTCCGTGGCTCCGAAGCTTCACCCCCCGTCCACCCCCCATCTCTGCCAGTGAAGGGGCTTACTAGTGTGTGGAAACTTTTCCTCCTTCACAGCTCCCTCCCACTGGTGCAGGTTCCATCCCTATTCTTTTGTCCCTGTTTTTTTCTTTTTTCCTTTGCCTTACCCAGGTATGTGGGGAGTTTCTTGCCTTTTGGGAAGTCTGAGGTCTTCTGCCAGTGTTCAATAGGTGTTCTGTATGAGTTGTTCCACATGGAGATGTATTTCTGATGTATTTGTGGAGAGGAAGGTGATTTCCACGTCTTACTCCTCCACCATCTTGAAGGTCCCCCAGAGTGAATTTTCAAGAGAAAAAAACCTATGCTACTTTTAAGAGACACACCTTAAATATAAAGATACAGGAATGTTGAAAATAAGGGGATGCAAGACAATATACCAGGCAGACACTAACCAAAAGAAAGCTGGTGAGGTTTTATTTTATTAATATCAGATAAAGGAAATGTGAAGACTAGAAGCATTATTAAATATGAATGATAAAAGTTTCAATGAAGATATAACAATTATAAATTTGTATTTACCTAACAGCATACTATCAAAATATATAATATATAAATTGGCAGAATTACAATGAGAAATAGTCAAGTTCATAATCACAATAGGAGACTTTAACACAAAACTGTAATTGAGTATAAAAGCATACAGAAAACAGTATGGATATTGAAGATTTGAATGATATTTTATCAAATTTGCCCTAATTGACATATGTATTGAAAGTGGTGATGGATAATCAAAGAATACACATTATTTTCCATGCTCATGACCACAGTCAGGTGAAAAAAGCATGTATCAGCACCATTAAAAGACTGAAATCATACATTCTCTGACCCCGAGGGTATTAAACTAGAAATAAATAGCAAAATGATAACTATAAAAAACTCATATGTTTTTAAATTGGGAAATACATTTCATTTCTAGATACCTCATAGCTAACACAATACATTTCAATGGAAATGAGAATGTATGTTTTTAAAGTAGTTATAATAAAGATATATATCAAAATATGTTGGCTTCAGCTTAAACCATGCTTAGATTGTCATATATAAACTTAAATTCATATGTAAAAATAGAAAAAAGGATAAAAATCAATTATCTAAGTGTCCATATTAAGAAGGTAACTAGAGAACAGAAAATTAAGCCCAAATAAAGTAGAAGGAAAGAAACATAATGAGAGCAGAAATAGATGGAATAATAATAAATGGTATCAACAAAGCTAAAAGTTGGTTAACAGACTAAATAAAATTAACAGTATCCTGGCAAGAATGATCAAAAACAAGATAGAAATGGCACCAATTATCAACATTAGGAAGGAAGAAGAGGATGTTACTACAGATGTTGCATTAATTTTTTTTTAAAAGACAGCTATGAACAAATGTAAGCCAATGTATTTGAATATGTGGGTAAATTTCTTGAATAGGACAACATGCTAAGACTGACACAAGAATGATCATAAATGTGAGTCGTCTTATACCAATTAAGGAACTCAATCTATAATTTCAAACTTTCCCACAAAGTAAATTTCAGAATCATATGGTTTAACCAGTTAATTGTTCCAAAACTCTGAGAAGATAAAACACTAATCTTATGGAAATATTTCTAGACAATAGAAAATCAGGAAAAATCCCTGCTTATTTTATGATGCCTGAATAACATTCATACGAAAACCTGACAGGGACAATGGAAGAATGAAAAATTACAAAGCAAACTCTCAAACATAAATGGAAAATTTCTAAGCAAAATATTAGCAAAGAAAATCCTTGGGTATATGAAAAAGAATTCATTATGATCAATTTTACTTTATTCCTGAAATGTGAAGTTCATTTTAAAAATCAATCAATGTAATTTGCTATCATAACAGAATAATGGAGAAAGCAATAGGATCGTCTGAATAGATATGTAAAAAATGGTTTATAAGATTTATGATACAATTCTTAGAAAACTAGAGATATTAGATAACTCCTTAATCTAATGAAAAGTATCTATAAGAATAAAACAGCTACCAAAAATAAATGCTGCATGATTGAAAGCTCTCTCCTTAAGCTCAGAAACAATACAAAAATAGCTTCTATTTTTGTATTGTTTATGTCTGTTCAAATTATACTGGAGAAGTTCTGGTTCCAGGGAAGATGGAGTAAGTACACTTTTTTCCTGTCTCTCCTACTGAATGCACCTATAAAATATGGACAGAATGCATGATACAGCTATTTGAGAAATCTGAAAAGTTGATAGCAGCAGGCAAACTGGGAAAGATTGCCAGAATTGAAGTGACACCAAGCTGGCTGTGAATTTATTATTGTTTTCCCCTGCTTTCCTTAAGCCTAAACTCACCACAGCAAGACACCTAGACGTGAGCACTATAGCACAGAGATACCTCCAGAGAAGCCCTGTAGCTCTAGCTTGAGGGCCAGGAAATGGTATCCCTAATGCTCACAGAGTGCGGAAGTCACCCATTTTTTTCCCCCCTCTGTTCTCTTGTGCACCAGCAATCAGGAAATCCCATGAGGGCAGAAACAATAGCCAATGATAGGAGACTTAGGAGCCAAACTCTGAGGAAGAGTAACCTTCCTCTTCATTTAGTGGAGCTGTGGTTCCAAAAGGGTGGGTCTCTGTTCTTGTGTCACTTGAACCCAATAAGTAGTGGGGAAATCATGGAGAGGGAGAAACTTTGGAAAGTAACCTCATCAAGTTTATAAAATCACCCTCAAGCCATACATGTCTGGAACTGATCCAGATTAGCATATTTCTAAAGTCATTGGAGAGCTTAGCCAATGATATACTACCACCTAGGTCACAGACTGTAAACCAAGGACATATTTGAAAAACACTACCAACATTGGGAAAACTGAACTGATATGGAAATAAGGCCACGGAAGGAAGCCGTAAACTTGCAGCCTGAACTAACCAGGACTAAAACAAAACAAACAAAGTCAACATTCTTCACAGAATTTAAATTAGACATGTAGTTTCATAACTTAATAATCAAAATATTTAGAATAATATTCTAAATTACATGTCATATAAAGAACCATGAAAATTTAAATCCCACAGGAAAAACCAGTTAACAGGTACCAAAGGCCAGAATAACACTGATTTTGGATTATTGGACAAAAACTCTAATGTAGCTATAAAAGTAGCTCTAAAGTAGCTATATAAAGAAAACCATCTCATTCACAATAGAATCAAAAAAATAAAATACTTAGAAATAAATTTAACCAAGGGGATATATCTGTACACTGAAAAGTACAAGACCCTGATGAAAGAAAATGAAAAAGGTACAAAAAAATGTACTTGAAAGTTGTTGAGAGTAGATTTTAAGTGTTCTTACCACAGAAAAGCAATGGTAATTATGTGATGTGATAAAGGTGTGAGCTAATGCTACAGTGGTAATAATATTGCAATACATAAGTGTATCAAATCAACACATTGTGCACCTTAAACTTACACATATTATATGTCAATTATACCTCTGAAATAAAGCTGAAAAAGACTAAAAAAATAATAAAGTAGCTGTTACAAAAGTGATTAAGAAATTTTGAGCACTTTTACAACATTGTTAAAATAGGAAGTCTCATCAAAGAAATAGAATACAAAATGTAGAAAAAATGGAAATGTTTAGAACTGAAAGGTGCATTAACTGAAGTTGAAAGAGACTCACTGTATAAGCTCAATAATAAATTGGAGATGACAGAGGAAAGAGTCAGTGAACATGAAAATAGATCTATAGAAAAGACCAAATATTAACAATAGAAAGAAAAATATTAAAAATTAAAATGAGCAGAAACTCAGGTACTTGTGGAATGATAAAAAACGGTTTAGAATCCATGTCATCAGAGTCCCAGAAGTAGAGAAAACATGTAGTATTGAAAAATATTGGGGAAAAAAATAGCTGAGAACTTACCAAGTTTGTGGAAAGCTATAAACCTACAGATTACAGAAGCTTAGTATAAGCCAAATAAGATAAACCCAAGGAAATCCAGGCTCAGTCACATCATAATCAAATTGCTAAAGAAAAGAAAAGAAAAAAAGAAAAGAAAAGAAAGAAAAAAAAAAAGAAAAGAAAAAATCTTAAATGAAGCCAGAGGACAATGAAGTATTACTGATGGGGTATAATTCCAATGATTGCTGGTTTCTCATCAGAAAAGATGGAGCCTGGACGGAAGTGGGATGACATATTAAAAGTGCTGTCATTTTGGAGTTATATACTCATTGAAAATATACATCAGGAATGAAGGTGTAATAAAGACATAAACATGGGTGCGTAAAGGGATCTATGGAAGTATAAAATTTCTATATTCCAATACAATGTGGTAAGGTATCTATCCTAAATAGACTGTGAAATGGTAACTATATATATTTTTTGACTCCTGGAAAAAATTAGTTTAAAAATTATACAAGTGATAAAGTCAAGATCACAATAGATAAATTAGAATGATATAATATAAAAGCAGTAAAGGGGAAGAATAATAACAACAACATCTCCAAAGACTTGGAAGTTAAGCAAAAAATTTCCAGATAATCCATGTGACAAGAAACCACGGAAAAATTAGAAAATATTTTAATTGAACAAAAATAGAAAATACAGCGTATCAGAATTTGTAGCAGTTAAAGCTGATGTTGGAAGGAAATTTATAGCACTAAATGGTTACATTTAGAAAAGAGTAAAAGATTGAAGTACAAGATATTAATGAAAGAAATTGAAGAAGACGCAAATTAGTGAAAAGGTATTCTGTGCTCATAGAATGGAAGAATTAATATTGTTAAAATGTCCATATTACCCAAAGCTATCTATGGATTCAATGCAATCCCTGTCAAAATTCCAGTGGCATTTTTCTCAAAAATAGAAACGAAAAATCCTGAAATTTGTATATAACCAAAAAAAAGACCTCAAATAGCCAAAGCAATCTTGAGAAAAAAGAACAAAGTTGGAAGCATCATAGTCCCTGATTTCAAATGATATTACAAAGTTATTGTAATTAAAACAGTATGGTATTGGCATAAAAACAGACACAAAGAGCGATGGAACAGAATAGAGAGCCCAGAATTAAACCCAGGCATATACAATCAATTAATTTATGACCAAGGCATCAAGAATATACAATGCATTAAGGAGAGTCTCTTCAATAAATGGTGTTGGGAAAATTAGACAGCCACAGCAAAAGAATGAAATTGGACCACTATCTTATACCATATTAAAAAATTAACTCAAAATGGATTAAAGACCTGAAATCATAAAACTCCATGAAGAAAACATAGTCAGTAAGCTCCTTGACATAGGTCTTGGTGATAATTTTTTGAGTCTGACACCAAAAGCAAAAGCAACAAAAGCAAAAATAAACAAGTGGGAATACATCAAGCTAGAAGCTTCTGTGTAGCAAAAGAAACAATCATGAAACATCATGAAAAGGCATCCTATATAGCATGAGAGAAAATACTTGCAAACCATCTATCTGATAAAGAGTTAATATCCAAAATATATAAAGAACTCATACAACTCAACAGCAATAAAACAAAACAAAACAAACAAAACCAAAAAACAATCCAATTAAAAAATGGGCAAAACACATAGCACAGGGAGATCAGCTCAGTGCTTTGTGACCACCTAGAGGGGTGGGATAAGGAGGGTGGGAGGGAGACACAAGAGGGAGGAGATATGGGGATATATGTATATGTATAGCTGATTCACTTTGTTATAAAGCAGAAACTAACACACCATTGTAAAGCAATTATACTCCAATAAAGATGTTTAAAAAAAAATGGGCAAAAGATCTGAATAGACATTTTTCTAAAAAAGACATACAGATGGCCAAGAGGTAAATGAAAAAAAAATGCTCTACATCACTAATCATCAGGGAAATGCAAATCAAAACCACAGTGAACTCTCACCTCACACTTGTTAGAATGGCTATTATCAAAAAAAGACCAGAAGTAACAAGTGTTGGTGAGGATGTGAAGAAAAATGAACCCTCATGTTCTGTTGGTGGGAACATAAAATTGGTGTAGCCACTGTGGAAGACAGTATGGAGGTTCCTCAAAAAATTAAAAATAGAATTACCAAATTACCATATGATCCAGCAATTCCACTTCTGGGTATTTATATGAATAAAACATAAACACTAAAAAGATATATGCACCCCCATGTTCATTGCATCATTATTTATAATAGGCAAGATATGGAAACCACCTAAGTGTCCATCTATGGATGAATGGATAAAGTTACGATATATACACAACTGAATATTATTCAGCCATTTAAAAAAATGAAATTGTGCCATTTGTGACAAAATGGATAGACCTTGAGGGCATTATGCTAAGTGCAATAAGTCAGACAGAGAAAAACAAATACTGTATAATCTCTTTTCTGTGTGGCGTCTATAAAAAAAGAAAACTAAGCTCATAGATACAGAGAACAGATTGGTGGTTACCAGAGGCAAGTGATGGAGGGGTGGTGGGAGAAATGGGTGAACTGTTTTTGTTTTCAGTTTAAATAAATTGAATAATAATAACAATGAAAATACAGATAAGTTTCTTATCCTATGTATTTTCACCATAGAACAAGCAAGCATTAAACTCACAGCTCACTCACAAGCTCTTTAAAGGTCAGGTGCCCAACAGAACATCTGTGATTAAGAATCTAGGTCTGGAGTTGCCTACTTCAAACTGGAGTTGAAGCTAGTAACAGTTGATGTCTAAAAGAAACAAAATTTAGTCAACAACTAAAATAAAAATTCTTCCTCGAGACTTTGACCTCAGGACTTTGGGAAATGTAATACATTTGGCTCAGAATAATGTATACAAAGGAATTTTCTAGCCATGGTGTGCCATTCTTTCTTTTAAATTGAAGTATAGTTGACTTATGATATTATTAGTTTCAGGTATACAACAGTGATTTGGTATTTTTATAGGTTATACTCCTTATAAAGTTATTATAAAATATTGGCTATATTTCCTGTGCTGTATATTATATCCTTGTATTTTATTTATTTTATACGTAGTAGTTTGTACCTTTTATTCCCCTTCCCCAATCTTGCCCCTCCCTCCACCCTCTCCCTATTGATAACCACTAGTTTGTTCTCTGTATCTTTGAGTCTGTTTCTGTTTTGTTATATTTGTTCATTTGTTTTACTCTGGACTCCATATATGAGTGAAAACATACAGTATTTGTCTTTCTCTGTCTGGCTTATTTCACTAAGCATAATACTCCCCAGGTCCATCCATGTTATCGCAAATGTCAAAATTTCATTCTCTTTTATGACTATTATTCCATTATATATAATATATATATTACATATATATATATGTCACATTTTCTTTATCCATTCATCTGTTGATAGACACCTAAGTTGCTTCCACATCTAACCCATTGCAAATAATGCTGCTGTGAACATTGGGGTGCATGTATTTTTTCAAATTAGTGTTTTCGTTTTCTTTGGATATATACCCAGGAGTGGAGTTGCTGGATCAGAGGGTTGTTCTATTTTTAATTTTTTGAGGAACCTCCATAATGTTTTACACAGTGGCTGTAGTAATTTACATTCCCACCAACAATGTACTCGTGTTCCCTCTTCTCCACATCCTTGCCAATATTTGTTATTTCCTTTCTTTTTCATGATAGCCCTTCTGACAGGTGTAAGGTGATACTTCTTTGTGGTTTTGATTTGCATTTCCCTCATAATTAGTGATGTTGAGCATCTTTTCTTGTGTCTGTTGGCCATCTGTATGTTTTCTTTGGAAAAATGTCTATTCACATCCTCTGTTCATTTTTAAATTGGGTTGTTTGTTTTTCTGATATTGAGTTGTATGTGTTTTTCATATATTTTGGGTATTAACCCCTTAACAAACATATCTTCTCCCATTCAGTTGGTTGCCTTTTCGTTTTGTTGATGGTTTCCTTCATCGTGCAAACGCTTTTAAATTTAATTGGGTCCCATATATTTATTTGTGCTTTTGTTTCCCTTGCCTGAGGAGAGAGATCCAAAAAAAAAAAAAAAAACCATATTGCTAAGACCTGTGTCAAAGAGTGTACTTGTCTATGTTTTCTTCTAGGAGTTCTATGGGCTCAGGTCTTACATTTAGGTGTTTAACCTATTTTGAGTTTTTTTTTCTATGTGGTGTGATAAAATGTTCCGATTTCATTCTTTTACATGAAACTGTCCAGGTTTCTCAGCAGCACTTATTGAAGAGACTGCTTTTTCCTCATTGTATATTCTTGCCATCTTTGTCATAGATTAATTGACCGTATGTGTGTAGGTTTATTTCTGGGCTCTTTATTCTGTTCTATTGATCTATGCCTCTGTTTTTGTGCCAATACCAAAGTGTTTTTTTTGTTTGTTTGTTTTCTTGTTTGTTTGTTTTTTTGCGGTACGCGGGCCTCTCACTGCTGTGGCCTCTCCCGTTGCGGAGCACAGGCTCCGGACGTGCAGGCTCAGCAGCCATGGCACACGGGCCTATCCACTCCGCGGCATGTGGGATCTTCCCGGACCGGGGCACGAACCCGTGTCCCCCTGCATCGGCAGGTGGACTCTCAACCACTGCGCCACCAGGGAAGCCCCCAAAGTGCGTTTAATTACTATAGCTTTGTATTATATTTTGAAACCAGGGCCTGTGATGCCTCCAGGTTTGTTCTCTCTCAAGAATGATTTGGGTATTTGGGGTCTTTTGTGGTTCCATATGAATGTTTGGATTATTGTTTTAGTTCTATGGAAAATGTCATGGGTATTTTGATAGGGATTATATTAAATCTGTAGATTGCTTTGGGTGGTATGGATATTTTAACAATATTAATTCCTCCAATCCATGAACATGGAATTGCTTTGCATTTATTTGTATTAATCTTCAACTTCCTTCATCAGTGTCTTATAGTTATCAGAGTATAAGTCTTTTGTTTCCTTGTTTAAATTTATTCCTAGGTATTCTATTCTTTCTCATATGATTGTAAGTGGGATTGTTTTGATTTCTTTTTCTGATAGTTCATTATTAGTTTATAGAAAAGCAACAGGTTTCTGTATATTAATCTTGCACCCTGCATCTTCACTTATGTCATTTATTAGTTCTAATAGTTTTGGGATGGAGTCTTTAGGATTTTCTATATGTAGTATCGTGTCATCTGCAAATAGTGACAGTTTTCCTTCTTCTCATCCAATTTGGGTGCCTTTTATTTCTTGTCTGATTCCTGTGTCGAGGACTTCCAATACTATGTTAAATAGAAATAGCTAGAGTAAGTATCCTTGCTTTATTCTTGATCTTAGAGGAAAAGATTTTTCACCATTGAGTATGATGCTCGCTGTGGGTTTGTCATAAATGGTCCTTATTATGTTGAGATTTATCTCCTCTATACCAACTTTGTTGAGAATTTTTATCCTGAATGGATTTTGAATTTTGTCAAATGCTTTTTCTGCATCTGTTGAGATGATCATATGATTTTTGTCCTACGTTTTGTTATTGTGGTCTATCACATTGATTGATTTGCAGATATTGAACCATTCTTGCATCCCTGGGATAAATTCTACTTGATTATGGTCTGTGATAATTTTTACGTATTGTAGAATTTGGTTTGCTAATATTTTGTTGAGGATTTTTGCATCTATGTTCATCAGGAATATTGGCATGTAATTTTCTTTCTTGTCTGGTTTTAGTATTAGGGTAATGCTGGCCTTGTAGAATGAGTTTGGCAGTGCTCCTTCCTCTTCTGTTTCTTGGAATAATTTGAGAAGGATAGGTATTGACTCTTTTTTTAATGTGTTTGGTAGAATTGCCCTGTGAAGCCATCTGGTCCTGGACTTTTGTTTGTTTGGAGTTTTTTCATTACAGATTCAATTTCAATACGAGTAATGAGTATGTTCATAATATCTATTTTTTCCTGATTCAGTCTTGGGAGACTGTATCTTTCTAGACATTTATTCCTTTCTTCTAGGTTGTCCAACTTGTCAGCGTTCATAGTATCCTCTTCTGATTGTATTTTTTTTATATCAGTTGTAAGTTTTCTTCTTTTACAAAGAAGTTCTTTACAAGGCCTTTGTTTTACAAAAAGTTGTAACATTTCTAATTTTATTTGGGTCCTCTCCCTTTTTTAATGAACCTGTCTAAAGGTTTATCAATTTTGTTTATCTTTTTAAAGAAACTCAGCTCTTTATTTTATTGATCTTTTCTATTGATTTTTTCCCTCTATTTTCTTTATTCTTTTCTGATCTTTATTATTTCCTTCCTTCTGCTGATTTTGGGCTTTGCTTGTTTTTCTTTTCCTAATTCATTTAGATAGTAAGCTAGGTTGTTTATTGGAGATTTTTCTTGTTTCTTGAGGTATGCCTGTATCTCCACAACTTCCCTCTTGAAACTGCTTTTGCTGCACCATGTAGATTTTGAAAACTTGTGTTTTTATTTTCATTTGCCTCCAGGTATTTTCTAATTTCTCTGATTTGCTCATTGACCCATTGGGTTTTTTTCTAGCAAGTTGTTTAGTCTCTGTATGTTTGTGTTTTTTCTATTTTTCTTCCTATAATTGATTTCTAGTTTCATATCTTTGTGGTCAGAAAAGATGCTTTGTATGATTTCAGTCTTCTTAAATTTATTAAGACTTGTTTTTTGGCCTAACATGTGATCTATCCTTTTATCTACTTAAAGACGAGCCTTTAATATTTCTTGTTAGGTTGGTTTAGTGGTTATGAATTATTTTATTTTTTGCTTGTCTGGGAAACTCTTTGTCTCTCCTTCAATTTTGAACTATACCCTTGTTGGGTAGAGTATCCTAGGTTGTAGGTTTTTTCTTTTCAGCACTTTAAGTATTTCATGCCACTCCCATCTGGCCTGAAAAATTTCTGCAGGCCAGCTGACAGCCTTATGAGTATTCCCTTGTACATGATTTTTTAAAAAAATTTTTATGGGGGTATAGTTGATTTACAATGTTGTGTTAGTTTCAGGTTTACAGCAAAGTGAATCTGTTATACATATACATATACCCATTCTTTTTAGATTCTTTTCCCATATAGGCCATTACAGAGTATTGAGTAGAGTTCCCTGCACTATACAGTAGGTTCTTATTAGTTATCTATCAATATTTTATATATAGTAGTGTGTATGTGTCAATCCCAATCTTCCAATTTATCCATCCCTCCCGCTTAACCCCCAGTAACCATAAGTTTATTTTCTACATCTGTAACTCTATTTTTGTTTTATAGATAAGTTCATTTGTAGCCTTTTTTAGATTCCACATATAAGCAATATAATATGATATTTGTCTTTCTCTTTCTGACTTACTTCACTCAGTATGACAGTCTCTAGGTCCATTGATGTTGCTGCAAATGACATTATTTTGTTCTTTTTTATGGCTGAGTAATATTCCATTGTATATATGTACCACATCTTCTTTATCCAGAGGAAACCATAATTTAAAAAGATACATGCACCCCAGTGTTCATTGCAGCATTATTTACAATAGCCAGGACATGGAAGTAACCTAAATGTCCATCAGTAGAGAAATGGATAAAGAAGATGTAATGATTCTTTGTTTTTCTCTTCTTGCCTTAAAATTATCTTTAACTTTTGCCATTTTAATTATATGTCTTGGTATGGGTCTCTTTTGGTTCATCTTGTATAGGATTTTCTGTGCTTCTTATACCTAGATATCTGTTTCCTTCTTCAGTTTAGGGACATTTTCATCCATAATTTCATCAAATACATTTTCTAGTACTTTCTCTCTCTTCTCTTTCTGGGACCTCTATAATGCAAATGTTAGTATGCCTGATATTTTCCCAGAGGTCCCTTAAACTATCATTTAAAGTTTTTTTTCTTTTTGCAGTTCTGATTGGGTGAGTTCCACTATTCTTTCAGATCAATTATGCATTCTTCTGTATATCCTAATATGCTCTTAATTCCTTCTGGTGTAGTTTTCATTTTAGTTATTGTATTCTTCAGCTCTCACTGATTCTTTTATATATTTTCTAGTTTTGCTTATGTTCTAATTGTGTTCATCTATTCTTTTTTCAAGTTCTGTTAGCATTTTTATTACTATTGCCTTAAACTCTTTAAATAAATTATCTCTGTTTCATTAGGGATTTTTTTTCTGTGGTTTTATCTTGTTCTTTCATTTGAAACATATACCTCTGTCTTCTCATTTTATTTAACTTTCTCTGTTTGTCTCTATGTAATTAGGTGAAACAGTTACCTGTACTGGTCTTGAAGGTGTGTCCTTGTGTGGGCGAATCACTCTTTAGTCTGCATGTGCCCAGTGGATTTGGTGGGAGAGCTGGATCTGAAGTGAACACAGACTGCATCTTCTACTGGAGTGTGCTGGCAGCTGCTACCTTCCTAGGAGGTAGGTCTGGAGTTGGAGGGGTTGGAGCCAGAGCCAGGTATAAGCTGGGGCTTCTCTTAGTCTCAGTGGCAGTTGCTGCCCTGTCAGGGAGTGGGTCGGGGCCTGAGGAACTGGAGCAGGAGCCCTGAGGGAATTGGGCTTCTTCCCAGTGTGTTGGCAGTCTCTGCCTTGGTTGGGGGTGTGTCTGGGGCCTGAGGGCTTGGGTCTGCACTTCTAAGCTCGTTCTGCTTTTTCTCAGGTGTGTGTGCCTTGGTTAGAGACTAGGTTGGGTCCAGAGAGGTTGGAGCTGCACTGCTGAGCTGGCTCTGTTCCTTTCCTGGTGTGTGTGTATGTACACACACGTTGGCAATGGTGGCCTCTGCCTTAGCAAGGAGTAGTGTTAGAGCAGGATGTGCTTGAGCAGTGGCCTGGTGTGGGCTGGGGCACACTGGAGCGTTCCTAGCAAGCCAGCCAGCATGCTAGGCAGTTTTCAATCTGCTGTCACTGCACTGGCACTAGGAACAAGCAAGTCTATGCACATGCTCTTTAATAGCAGAGTCTCAGTTTCTTACAGTCCCCATTCACTGGTTTTCAAACCAGCTAAGAGGGCTTATCTTCCTGGTGTTGGACCTCAGGGTTGGGGTGCCTAATATGAAGCTCAAATCCCTCACTCCCCAGGGAGGATTTCAAAGCCAGTGATAATTCCCCTCCTTTTCTGGATCACACGCTAGTGGTACAGATACCAATTAGATTGCTTCTTCTCCCCTCCTACCAGATTCCATGTGTTTTTTTCTTTATGGCCTTGGTTGTAGAAGAGCCATTCTGCTAGTCTTAGGTCAGCAAGAGTTGCCATATATGTAGTTGTAGTTTTGATGTGTTCATGGGGGGAGGTGAGCTCAGCGTATTCCTACTCTACCATCTTGATCCCACCTCCACATCATGATATGCCATTCTTATCATTTCTTTCACAGTCCCACATCATTGGGAGATGGGTAACATTCAGTCAATTGATTTAAACTTAGTACGCTTTGTGCTGGTTGTGATTATCCTATTATATTTCCTGAATCTTGTGAAAGGATTGTACATATTTGTGTATGTTAAAACACGTATCCCTGTAGCTGCACGTGGGGCCCCAGATGCACTGAGGCAGTCAGATAATTGTATCCTTCAGAATATATTTCATTTAAATTGTAATACCTAAAAAAATCAAATCAATAATGAGAGATCTCATCTTAAGAAAGTAGAAAAATATTCAGAAAAACACATATCAAGCAGAATTAAGGACAACCGCGGAAATTAATGAAATTGAAAACAGAAAAAGCCTAGAGAAGATCAAAATCAATGAAACCAAAAGCTGTTTGTTTGTGACAATCAATAAAATAAAAAACCTCTAGCAAGACTTACAAAGAAAAAGAGATTAAACAAAAATGACCAATATCATAAAAGAAAGAGGGGAATATAATAATAGACCCCATAGACATTAAAAGGATATTAAGAGAATTTTAGAAATAATTCCACATGTGTAAGTTCAACAGCTTAGATAAAATGGACCAATCCTCAAAAACCACTGTGGTTGGCTTAAAATACCCCTCCCAAAGTATTTGCACATCATAATCATAGGAACCTATGAAATGTTACCTTATATGGCAAAATGAGACTTTACAAATATAACTATGACTGCTAATGTAGGGAGGTTATCCTGAATTATCCAGTTTTGTCCAACGTAATCACAAGGGTCCTTATAAGAAGAGAAGGCAATGTAAAGACAGAGGCAAAGAGAGATCTGAAATTGCTATACTGCTAGGCTTGAAGATGGAGGAAGGTATTCTGAGCCAAGTACTACACAGAATGCAGCTCTAGAGCTGGAAAAGACAAGGAAATGGATGACCCTGTAGAGTCTTTTGAAGGGCACAGACCTGCCAACACCTTGATTTGAGCCCATTAAGACTCATTTAGACTTTCTGACCTCCAGACCTGTAAGGCAGCAGATTTGTGTTGTTTTCAAGTCACTAAGTTTGTGGTAATTTGTTACAGAAGCAACAAGAAAACTAATACAACTGCAAACTAGCAAAAATCACCTAGTGTGAAGTAGATAACCTGAATTGTTTTTATAACAATTAAAGTAATTGAATTAGTAAAAACCATTGAAAATAGAAATATCTAGGCCCATATGATTTCCTCTGTGAATTCTACCAAACATTTAAAGAAGAAATAACACCAATTCTTTACAAGCTCTTCCAGAAAATAAAAGCAGTGGGAATAATTCCCATGTCATTTTGTGAAGTCAGCATTAACCTGATAGCAAAACCAGACAGGATTAAAAAGAAAACTATAGAGCAATATTCCTAATGTGGATAGATGCAAACATCCTCAGCAATATTAGCAAATCTAATGCAGGAATATGTAAAAATAATTATATACATTATGACCAAGTGGGTTTCATCCAGGGAATGCAATGTGGCTTCAATATTCAGAAATAATCAACTTAATTCATCATATAATCAGCCTTAAAAATAAAAACATATGCAGAGAAAGCATTTGACAATATACAACATTCTTTCAAGATAAAAACTCTTGGCAGTTTAGGAGTAAAAGGGACGTTCCTCTGCTTGTTAAAGTGTATCTTAAAAAAAAAAACCCTATAGCAAACATCATACCTAATAGTGAAATAGTGAATTATTTCCTCCTAATATTGTAATTAAGCAAGAAGGCAACAATGTTCTCTCTTACGCCTCCTATTCTACATTGTACTGGAACTCATAGTCAATGCAACAAGGCAAATACACAATGAAAAGCATCCCATATTAGAAAAGAAGAAACAAAACTGTCCCTATTTTCAGACAATGTGATTGTCCATGTAGAAAATCCAAAGTACTCTACAAAAATCTCCTAGAACTAATTAGAGAGTTTAGCAAGGTAGCAGGACACAAATTCAGCACTCAAAAAATCAATCGTATTTTAATACACATGTTATAACCAAAGACATGTACTAGAATGTTCATAGCAACATTATTCATAACAGCTAAAACTGAAAACAACCTAAATATTCATTAATATTAGAATAGATAAATGCATTATGGTATATTTGTATAGTGTAGTACTATACATAAATGAAACTGGATTATTTCTACATGCAGCAATACATAACATAATGTTCAACAAAGTAAGTCAGACAAAAGAAAAGACATAATGTATGATTTCATTTATAAAGTTAATAACAAGCAAACTAATCTATGGTAAAGAAATCAGATAGTGATTATTTTTGCGAAGCAGGCAGGAATATTTACCGTGAAGGCTTCTGGAGTGTTGGTAATGTTCTATTTCTTGATTAAGGGGAAGTTACACAGATGTGTTCATTTTGTAAAAGTTAAGCTGTTGAAAATTTATGGTGCAAGTGATTTTCTGTATCTGTATGTATATCTGATATATATCTCATGCACATAAACACACAGGTAGATATAAGTTTTTAAAGTTTACTAATGAAAGGAAGCAGTTATAACATATTGCTTACAAAAGAGACATGATAGAAAAGAGATAATATGTAAGTATATCATCTGAGCATGAGGCAGTTAGTTTAGTAAAAATAAATAAATAAATAACTTTTTAAAAGAAAGAAAAAGTACATAAGTATAAAATTGGAAGACAGAGGAAAAACCAAACACAAATTTTAAAACTGTGTTTGTATAATGATGAGTCCCACTCCCACCCCTTTACCATTAAAGGTTAAAATTCTTCATAAGGACTTCCCCGGTGGTCCAGTGGCTAAGACTCCACGCTCCCAGTGCAGGGGGCCTGGGTTCAATCCCTGGTCAGGGAACTAGATCCCACATGCCGCAACTAAGAGGCCGCATGCCACAACTAAAAGAGCCCGCAGGCCACAATGAAGATCGTAGGTCCCTCATGCCACAGCTGAAGATCCCGCACGCGGCAATGAAGATCCCGTGTGCCTCAACTAAGACCTGGCACAGCCAAATGAATAAATAAATAAATATTAAAAAAAATTCTTCATAGTGGATTAGGAAAACAAATACAACAATATAGACTTTTAAGAGTTACTTTTATAATAAAGTCCCCAGAAAACAAAGAAAATTACTGGACAAATATATATTGATCAGATGAAGAGCATATTTTAAAGCAAAAACTAGTGAGGAGATAAAAAGTGTATATTCATAATGATAAAAGGGAGACCAATAATACATAATATTAATACATATTTACCTAATTAAAGCAATAATAAAAAATAAATACACAGAGAAATTGATATGTTTTTAGAATTAAATTAGCCTTACTACTCAAGTATCCAAAAGAAATACAGGAAGAGAATGTTAAAAATAGTATTAGTATGTTAGAAATAATTTGTATATATTTGTGGTGGGTTGAATAATGGCCCCCAAAAGATATGTTCAGGTCCTAAACTCCAGTACCTGTGAATGTGATTTTATTTAGAAATAGGGTCTTTGCAGATGTAATGAAGGATCTTAAAATGAGATCATCCTGGAGTTAGAGTCGGTCTTGCATACCGTGACAGTGTCCCTATATGAAACAGAAAAGGAAAAGACACAGAGACACACAGAGGGGAAAGGTCATGTAAAGACAGAGGCAGAGATTGGAGATGCATCTACAAAGCAAGAAATGCCAAAGATTGTTTGCAGCCAGCAGAAGCTGGAAGAGGCAAGGAATGAATTGGCCACTAGAGCCTTCAAAAGGAGCATAGTCCTACCAACATCTTGATTTCAGACTTTAGCCTCCACAACTGTGATTAAATAAATTTCTCTGTTCTAAGCCATCCAGTTTGAAGTAGTCTGTTATAGAAGCTCTAGGAAACGAATACAGATTTTGGTAGTGGGATGTGGGGTGCTGCTATAACAAATACCTAAAAATGTGGAGGTGGCTTTGGAATTGGATAGTGGGTGGAGGCTGGGAGTATATTGAGGCACATGATAAAAAATGCCTAGATTGTTTTGAAGAGGTTGTTGGTAGAAATGTGGATGTTACAGGCTATTCTGGTTAGGATTCAGAAGGAAGTGAAGAGCACTGTAGAGAAAGCTTCTATCATCTTAAAGAATACATATGTCATCATGGACCAAATGTTGGTAGAAATATGAATGTTAAGGATGTTTCCGGTGAGGTCTCAGATGGAAATGAAGGTTATTGGAAACTACAGGAAAGGTGATTCTCGTTGTAAAATGATAGAAAAGTTGACAGAATTGTGTTCTACTTCGGGATGGAAAACATAAATTATAAGTGATGAACCTGGATATTTAGCTGAGATTTCCAAGCAAAGTGTATCTCCTTGCTGCTTCTAGTAAAATGAAAGAGGAAAGAAGTATGTTGAGGAAGGAACTGTTAAGCAAAAAAGAAACAGCACTTGATGATTTGGGGCAGTCTCAGGCTATCCAGATTGCAAAAGATGCCAATGTTGGGAGATTCATTGATTGGAAAGAAGGTCAATTGTGTGGCTGGAAAAACTTTATTGAAGAGATTAGGTGTATGACTCATGGATCCAATCAACAATCTCAGCAGAAGCCAGGGATAGAGATGGGGTTATCCAGGAATGATCTGTGATGAACCCTCATGTCTGATGGAGTGGACCCTCTTGACACACAGGGGACTGGTGAGGTTTTTCAAAATGTTATATTAGCAGAAATATTGCCTGCATGGACTGAACGGGACAGAGACAGAACTAAGTGAAAGAGAGCAGTTGGCCTTTCAAAAATTTTCAAGCAGGAATTGGGCTGATATAGCCAGTTGGTGGCAAATATGTACTACCCTTCAAAAAAAAGAAAGAATGACTCTGAGGGCAGAGTCACAGATGCAGAAGCAGAGGCTAGAGAGGCAGGTGCAAAATACATTAATAATACAAGAAACTTCCTTAACGTGGTAAAGAGGAAATATTTTTAAAGAGTCGCAATGTATTTGATATTGCTTATTTGTTGTACAAACCCTGGAGACATAGCCACTAGAAAATAGGAAGAAAACATTGCCACTAAAAAAAACCCACTAATGCCATTTTCTGAAATTGCCTGAAATACTTATTTCATCAAGCCATGTTATTCTCTATGTAAATAAGCATACATAGGAAGCCTGGGATTTAAACGTTAACTAAGCAATATTAATGATGGTGTTATTGAGATGCTTTACCCTCATACCTCTATCTGCACTGCACAAATAGATCTGCCAAAGGTTCCAAAAAGTTACTGTGAAGTTTTCAGGTCACTTTTCTCTAGATGGGCATTATTAATGCTTTTTAGAATTCTGACCAATGCAGTGAGACTTGAAAAAATAAATACATGGAGAAGTATTGTATTAGAAGAAACCAATATGTTCTTATTTGTGGATAGCTTGAATGAATGCTGGAAAATCTAAAAGAATCATCTACAAAACCATGTCACTCTGACATGTGTTAATTTATGTACTCATATGATACCAGTAAAATTCCAATAAAATTTTGTTCTAAAACACAATAATATTCTTCTTGAAATTAATTTTAAAAATAAGCATGCAAGATTTTAAAAATCAGAAGATACTAGAGCAATAGGAGTAATCTGCTCTAGAAGATGTTGGACTCTGGTCATTATATTAATATTTTCAGTGAAATAGACTTATCCTAAAAATCGACCTAATTATATAGGAAGCTTAAATATATAATAAAATCATGTATCCCAAAATAACACACAAATGGGGAATTATTTAATGAGTAGTATTAGGATAACTGAATAGTGCCTTTGGGAGAAAAATTTGATTTAAAAAATATGTTTAGATAAATATTTTATATTGACTCCAATAAACTCCAGAAGAATTAAGCATTACCCATTACATCATGCCATAGAAAAGCTAGCAGAAATAGATGATAACTTTCCATAATTTGAAGTAATAAGAAAAGTTTAAAGGGGATGATTGACAAACTCAATTACATAAAGTATGAAACATCTGTTCAACAGAACATGAAATGAAAATAAAAGAGAAAGCTATACACTGGTATCAGGTATGGCAGATCAAAAATTAACATCAATAATGAACAAAACGAGGATTCTAATTCACAAGAATATAATTAAGATGCCATTGAGTAAAGGGAATCAACAGTCAGTAAAATAGAAAAGGAAAAACAGAGAGGGAACATAGGGAAAAATATTCAGCCTTACTAGTAACTAAAGCAATGCAATTTGAAACAATAAAGAGGTGCCATTTTGCACCTATTAAATTAGAAAAATTGAGTCTACTCAAACTAGACAAACTTGTGGTTAAATTAGCATACTCTAGCCTTGTTGATGGCAGTGCAAACAAGTATAACATGTAAAACAATTTGGTGATATATATAAAGAGCCATAAATTTTTGACTACTTATTTTACTCTTGGGAACTGAGCCTAAGGAAATATTTGTTAGTGCATTATCTATAATAGCAAAGAATTGGAACCTAGATACATGTGCAAAAATAGTTGAATGAGTAAGTAAATTACAGTATAGCAATTAGGCATTAAATCATAACTGTAAATATGTAACAACATGGGAAATATATATGAGACTTTATTAAATAGAAAAGAGGATATCATTTAGAGGATCATAATGATATACATAAAAATATGAAAGTGTAGATGTGGATTTAAAAAGTATTTAACATCTTGGATTTTACACTTGGGAGTTGTATCTAGTATGCAACTATATATTTATATATAATCATTTTTGATCAAGATATAAAACTTTGAACAACCAACATTTAGGTTTTTTTAAATAATCACATTCAAGAGAAGAATAACATATTCTCTAACATATCCTTCCTGCCGTAAGCCATTGTTAGCTATATGCCTTGCCAATGAACATTAGAAATATCTCAATGAAAATATATGGTGTATAATCATTTCTAAGTATCACTGGAAGTATTTTTCATTATCTTCAACTTAGTGCCTCAACACGTTGATTGGCAGTATTAATTAAAACACCATTTTTATGACTTGCGTGGAAAACGGTGGTTTGATCATGGCCTGTTGATTTTAGCAATACTTTAACAAAGGAGTTGCAACTTATATAGTTTATTTTAAAGGTGTGAATTAGTTTTCACTTTTCTCTCTTTGGAATATTGATTTTTAGCTATGTGAAAATGTTGTGAACTTAATCAATATGTGTAAAGAAGCAGAACTCTTGGTGGCATGCATATAAACATTTGATCCCAAACCATTTGACTTGTAACATAGTATTATCTATTTAAAAGAAGACTCTAATCTCTAGAAATATGCTCTAAAATAGACAGAACGTTCAGTTGATTGATGCATTTAACACTTTTAAAGACATTGTTTTCCTTTAATTTTTAAATAGAACAACAACAAAAGTAGCCCAATTGAGTTTTTGACGTATGACAACATTTATGGCCTGTGCCTGCTGGTCTCAGTCCTACAATCTCAACTGTCCTCAGCTCTTTCTGCTCCAAGTAAAGATGTTGGTAGACAGATGCATGCAATAGTTTCCATGTAAGTCTCTTTCAGAGAAGAAGGAAAGCAAACAATGGAAGGAAAAAGAGAGAAAGCAGCATGATATACTCATTAAAAGGTATGGATTCTAAAGCTACATTGCTGCAATCCAAATGCTATTTCTTCACTTTAATTGTTATTTGGCCTTGGACAAATTTTGGTTTCTCACCAGTATTCTACAGATTCAGTGAAAAAGGTTTTGCTTTTTCTAACTGCATGTTTTGCAGTTTGACCTTAATTGTTCTTTCATCTCTTTAAGCCTCAGTTCCTTATCAATGAAATAGTAACTAATACACCCTGGAAACATGCTTTCTGTTATCATTAAAGAAAAGTACCTATAGTTAACAATACTGTATTATTTACTTAAAATTTTTCCGTGAAGGTAGATTTTATGTTAAGTGCTCTAACCACAAAAGAAAAAAAATTTAGAAGTGAGTGGGAGGAAACTTTTGGAGGTGATGGATATGTTTGTGACCTTGATTGTGGTAATGGTTTCATAGGTGTATATGTATCTAAAGATTCATCGAGTTGTATACATTAATTATGTACAGCTATTCACATGTCAATCATACCTAAAGTGTTTTTTTTAAAGGATCAGTTTAGGTGTATTCCACAAATTTGAAGAATTTTTATTATACAGTTTTAATTATTTAAAAATTCTTGTTATGAATTATTCTTTGACTAGTAGAATTTTAGCATCATGTTTTTAAATTTCCAAATGTATAGGGTTTTGACCATTTCATTCTGGTTATAGAACATGGTCTGTTTGATACAGATTCTTAAAGTGTTTTGAGATGTGCTCTGTGACCACATATGTGATCAATTTTCCAAATATTTTGTGTGTATTTAGAAGATTGTGTGTTTGGGGGGAGGGTTCTATATGTATATTCCTTAAATTAAGTGCATTAATTGTGTTATTTAAATATTCTATATCTTTACTATTTTAATTTCATCTCTTAACCTATCGATATTTGAGAGAGGTATATTTTTATCTCTTACTGTCATAAAACAATTACCAATTTTTCTTTAGTTCTATCAGTGATTGCCTTATACATTCAAGGCTATATTATTAGGCATTACAAGTTTAGATTTGTGATATCTCCCTGGTGAATAAAACCTTTTATCAATATGAATATTCTTTTGCCCTAATAGTAATGTTGTCTTTCACCTTTGTATTTTTCTGATATTAACATAGCTACCCCAGCTTTCTTTTGGTTAGTATTTCCTAGTATACCTCAGTTTACTATTATCCTTGTCATCCACCAAATTTTAGCTCCTGGCATCAGTATTTGCACCCAGGACATCCTGAGATTTTGTGTTCTGTTATTATTCACCTCTCAAATTTTAGCTTACTGCTCTTATCTTTCTTTTATAGTTTGCTTGTGTTGGACCATGGTGATTTCATTTAGTGGAGGCTCAAAAATACATTTAAAGGGGCTTCCCTGGTGGCGCAGTGGTTGCGCGTCCGCCTGCCGATGCAGGGGAACCGGGTTCGCGCCCCGGTCCGGGAGGATCCCACATGCCGCGGAGCGGCTGGGCCCGTGAGCCATGGCCACTGAGCCTGCGCGTCCGGAGCCTGTGCTCCGCAACAGGAGAGGCCACAACACAGGGAGGCCCACATACCAAAAAAAAAAAAAAAAAAAAAAAAAATACATTTAAATAATGTGTGTTTACTTTATCTAGTATACAAATGTAATATTTAGAATATCTTATCTGGCATTTTGCTAGAAGCAGACATCCTTGCTAGACTTTTGACTTTAGTATGATCTAAATAAGCTACTTTATTTAGCTTAGCAGACATTTTAAATCTGTTATGGTACTTTTTTCAAGGTTGAAAGCAGTGTAAGAATCTTTTCAATATAGAAATCCACTGCCAGTTAAAACCTATATTGCATTCCTGAGCTAGCCTATGGATTTCATGTGTGCTGTACTTCCCCTGTGTTTCACCCCTTGCGTAGTGTATCCTATCACCTAGAGTGAAAATAGAGACCAAGAAAATTTTTATGGCAATCCTCTGAGAAGTGTTCAAAGATGTATACCTTGAAATCTATGAAGCATTAGAATAATTTCTATAGATCATTAAATAATACTACATTTTAAATACTCAAGCTATTTATTTAACTGTCATAATTTGAGGTTGGGTCTAGAATTATGCTAATACCGTAGCCACTAGCCACATGTGGCTACTGAACCCCTGAAATGTGGCTAGTCAGCAAGATATGGAAACAAACCAAGTGACCATCAACAGATGAACGGATAAAGAAAATGTGCTGTATACACACAATGGAATATTATTCAGCCTTATAAAAGATGGAACTCCTGACAATTGTGACAACATGAATAAACCTGGAGGGCATTATGCTAAGGAAATAAGCCAGTCACAGGACAGACACTGCATGATTCTAACTACATGTGATATCTAAAACAGTCAAACTCATACATACTGCAAATATCTTGAAATATTTTTATACTCATCACTAAATTGGAATTGTCATTTATTATACCTACTGGTAGATTTTATTATTTAATATACTTGATATTATTAAATAATTGTCAAATAATTTAGTTACTTAATATATCAGTAAACAAGCACATGGTGTTACTGTATGAGTCACATTATATCTCTACTGGATACTACTGGGATAGCAAATCATAGCCAAATAAGGCTAGACTCTGTATTTTTAACCTAGGACCCATGAATGGACTTTGGGAAGTCTGTAACCTTTCTTGAAATCATACGCAAAATTGTATGAGATTGTGCATACAGGTATTTCTGTTTTATCAAATTCACAAAGAGTTGCAAAATCTCTCCCCAACAGATTAAGAACAACTAGCTTAGACTGCGAAACTTAGTGATTTTGCATTGTCACAAACCAAGCTGTACAATGTGGAAGTCCTAAAATACATCTTGAAAATTGGTTATAGGTTTAAAAATTCATTCATTTATTCAATCAATCCTTATTGCATGCCTACTAGGGTAGCAATTACTGGAGTTGCCACTCATTTCCAGTAACATATGATTGCATAGCACATCTTTTTGTGACAAGGGGATATAGAAGTGAATGGTCAGATTCTGGGTTGTCAGTAATGATATGGATGTTTCAAATTCATAGACTCATATAATTCATGTCAGTGTCAGTCTGTCAAACTAACACTTATATAATGTCTCCAAAAGAGAATTTTGCAGTGCAATGGGAAGAGAACAAAAGGAGGCTTCCTGATGGAGAAGTGAAAAGGCACTTGGATTGAAACTTACTTTTAGATAGTGCATTTTAAATAATACAACCCAGAATTCCCTGTGCTTTATTCTTTCTGAAATGCTTTTACATACATTATCTCATTTGTGCATTTGATTTCACAATAAGCCTGTGCACCTAAGCAAGGCAGATAGTATTACCTCCATTTGGTTTATGTAGCAGACAGGCTTGACTCCTTCTCAGATGCTCAGAGGGAAACTTCTCCAGTCAGCTCAGAAGCAAAAAGTAGTTGCAACCTTAGTTTTCTCTTTTCCCCTAGTTTCCTCTCTATCCTCATGAATTTGTAAAAATGGACTTCTGTCTGCCTCAACACACAATGGAATATTATTCAGCCTTGTAAAAGATGGAACTCCTGACAATTGTGATAACATGAATAAACCTGGAGGGCATTATGCTAAGGAAATAAGCCAGTCACAGGACAGACACTGCATGATTCTAAGTGCCCCAACTCATTTACCTCTTTTCTGAGCTTTCTTTTTGCCCCTAGCTCCAGTCTGAGATTTACTCCAAAGATAAGCATACAAGGAGAAATTCCTGTGAAGTAAAGAACTACCAATAGAATGTTTTACTCCAGACAGAGAGGTGTACTTATCTAGAAATAGAGATTTCTACTAGATTTAGACTAGATTTAGTGGGCACTGAAGTAGGTAGTAAAGCAAATTTGACATTAATAGTTTTCTTTAAAATATCCAAAGATAAGGGATGAAGATGTGTAGAAAATGCTGTGATGGGTTGCCTAGAACCTCCCTTTGGTAATGACAGCCCTCAGCTTTCAGTCGTCTTTGGGAACTTCTTTAGCTGAAGAGAGCTACCTTTCCTAAGATCATCCCCCCTTCCTTAGGTGGCCTACCTCCAATGACTGATGGATATCATGACTTGGTCATACTGCCCCAACTCAAAACAGCTACAGAGGACCATTTCATTTTCACAACACCCAATAGGGTTGGTTGGAGCTTCCATTGAGGCTGTTTCACAGCTCAACCTTTTTTTCCTATGGCAAATTCTTATTCTTTACCTTCACTTCCATAGTTTTTGTCCCTAGTAGCACTCTGTAATAAGCCTGCTGTATTCTAGTATTTCAAGCATCTGGTTCCTGGAGAACTAACCTCGTACAACCAAGGCCAGGTGTAGTCTTAGAAAGCATATTCTGGGATGGGATTTTAGGTTTGTGTCACCTACTGTCTGGCTGGTAATGAGACCTCCATCATTGATCATAGATGGAGCTCAGGTAACTTCTGGCACAAGCTAGTGGTATAATTGTTAAAACTTTTACGTGTGATAAATTGGGATGGCATGTTATTAGAAAATGATTCAGTGGGTTATATCAGGTGTTTGAGAATTGGGGGAGGAGATAGTAACTGTAAGGGTATTGAAATTTGGTTATCTTGATAAGCTCAATTAATATTTTGGGAAAACATACAAGAAAAAATTGAGCATGATTAATTGGACATTATAGGCTAAGTGTGATCACCAGAAGTCCTCCTTGATAGCATTGAAAGAGACTCTCTTCTTCTTAAGCAGAAGTGCAAAGCTCAGAACTAGGCTGAGGACTTAATCGTAAGAATAGCAGAGTTTCAAAGAAGTTAAAGTTTCAACCAAGGCAGGTCTGCTTTAACAAGGTAAGGGCTCTGACTGGAAAAGAATGGGACATTGACACATGGGATGGGAAGATCTGGATTGATGCTCCTGAAAATCTTGAATCTGCAGAGTCCGTGACTCCTCTGAGCATGTAGAAAAGGGCCACTCCTTCCCATGAAGGCCTGGTATTCCCCTCTTGTTTGGAGACAGTGCAGAAGCCCTTCCCTTACAAGACAGTGTGTGTTCCTTTCATCTTCTCCCACATTTCATCCTGGCCACTAAGCCTATGACTAGGGTTATGTTTCAACTTAAACAAGCTAGGAATATGATGCACCTAGTAAAGGAGAAAGGGGACAGGAATAAACACATATTTTAGGTACAAATTTGCCTCTCCTGCCTGCAGGGCCTCAGCCATCATTGTTATGCAAGGGCTTACAGAATGTTTGATCCACCAACATGAGATACTACATAACACTGCATCAGACCAAGTGATCAATTTTACAGCAGAAGTGTTGTGGCAGAAATGCCTTTATGTGATGCTGTGTTACAATTGGAAGAATACTTGGATCATGGAACCAAGGTGAGGAAGTAGAATTGGCCACAATTACCATCACACCCAGGGAACAGTTTGGGGAATTTATGCTTCCCATCCATGAAACCCTGGGATCTGTGGGTTTAGAGGTCCTGGTTTCCTAACGGAGAATGCTTCTCCTAGGGGACACAGTAAAAGCCCCATTGAACTTTAAGCTATGAGCTTGACAAGGAAAAAGATCTCAGGAGTTCAGGAATAGACTGTGGTGGACACTGTGATTCACCACCCAGTTCCCCCTTCAGAAATGAAGATCTTATTACCCCAGCTGCTGGGAATGCTTCCAGCAGATGGCTACCAGTTATCATCCTCCTTTTAGGATTGTCTCAGCTCAAGTGGGTTGCCTTCCTTGAGGTCACACCTCCTTCCTAAGCAGCTCACATCTAACGACTGATTGGTGCAGGGGTATAAAGTCCTGGTCCTCTCGTCCTAACTTTGATCAGCTCTGGAAGTTCATTCCATCTTCACAGTGCCCTTTAGAGTCAGCTGAGACTTCCACTGAGGCTGCATTATGGCTCAGCCTCTCCCCCTGCCCACTCCTACTTCTTCTCCTCCTTTCCACAGGTGGTTGATCTTAAGAGCGTTGCATAAATCTTCCCTTATGCTAATCGCTGTTTTATAATCGGCTTTCCAAGAAAGTCAGCCTGTTACAGAGAGTTAGAGTAATTATAAATCAAGAGCGATAGATGATATGCTCCTTCCATTTAAACAGGAAATACAGGAAAGAAAAGCTAATACATTATGTGTAATTATTTCATGTAGTTCCTACAGCAACCCTGTGAGGCAATACGGAAAAATATTATTTTTTATGAGAAATCTAAACCTTGAGAAGTGAACTTACATGGTCAAAATTACGTGATTTGTTACAGAGCTGAGCTAGGGTAAGAGCTGATGAGGAACTGCTCTCATTCAGTTTCAACTAATGGTTGCTGAGTGCCCTCTAAATATCTGGTAATTTATACAGAAAATTAGCATGATTATATTTTGTAGATAAAGAAACAGACTTAAAAGGATTAAGCAACTTAATCGAACAATTAGTCATAGATCAAACAACTAGTGATCAAAATCAAACAACTAATGAGTTGTAGAGCTGGGATTTAAACTCAGGACTGTCTGACTCTAGTCCAGTGCCTTTTCTATTAGCCCACAATTAACTGGCCTCAATTCAACTTCCCGTATTTTTGAAGGGAAATGTCATTGAGTTTGGGTTTGGTGGCCTTTAAACTGGATACATTGCTTGATTACGGATCCAATTACTAGAGTTCTCAAGGTGTGTGGTGGGGAGGTGTATAGTATATATGAGCTCCTGTGGTAACATTTCAAAATACATATTCAAAACTATGATACAATTTTATCTTTGGAGAATGAATAAAAAATATTGTTTTCATAAATGCTATAAAAAAAAGCTTGACACACTTCCTTTGCCACTGGGAATATGCAAAAAATAGCAATGATTGTCTATGTATACATAAGGGGACTGAATTTTAGAATTTTCAAGCAGAGAGGTGAAATTTTACATTTATTTAAAGTGCAAAAGCCTTTCACAACATTGAAGAATACTGTTTTATATCATTCTGCCTTCACTTTTAGATAATCTGGCACATCTTGCATGAAAATTTCAAAAGATAAAATTAAGTACTGTGTGGGTAATTAGTCAATGTTATATCTAATGTGACATCTTGTATGTTAACTGTACCTCTCCTTTACATTCTGATAGTAATTAATCCATTCAACAAGTATGTGTTAAGCTATGTGCCAAGCCCTGTACTAAATGATATGGATACATGAGTGAAGTGATCCATGAGCTTCCTGTCTTCAAGTCTTCCCTGCACTATATGACAGCAGTTGTGCCTTATATCTAAATCTTTACAACTGAACATGCTTAGCTCAAGGGCTATGGCTTTGACGTTTTCCTTATCCCTCATTGTGTAGTATAAAACTTTTAACCTTTGTAAGTCTTGGACTTACTGTGTTCTATAATTTCTCAAAGACAGAAAAGCAGGGTTAACCAAAACACCAAACAAAAATCTGAAATTCTTTAGTGCCAGCACAAAGACCTAAGAAAACAATAAAGTCGAACAGTAATTTTCATGGACACCAGGGAACTGCTTCAGGAACAATCTAAATAAATTGCCAAGATTAACAGAAATGGGTAATTACATTTTTTTCTGTGTGAGCTATACGTGATCAATGAAATTACCAGTGCCCGACACAACATGTTAGAAGGTGCTCTTTTGCCACCAATTAGATCATGATAATTTTCTTATATTTTTAAATAAAGAAAGCTGTGTGTTCTGACATGCAGGATTTGAGATAAAACAGAGTAATCTAATTACAGAATTACCGAGTTTCCTGTTTATTGTAGTCTGTAGAATAGGGAGGATAGAAATAAGATACTCTTCTGCTTTCAGAACACTTGAGGCAAGTATATTCATACTGCCATGAAGTTGTGGAATAGCTGCAGGAAGGAGATTTATCTGACGAGGAATGTAATTAGACAGGTTGGCTCCAGCTGTGAATTTGCAGCAGTTAGAGAATTTGGTATAGCAGTCCTAAATTCAACCTGCAAATGTTCTTAGAGAAGTTATTATGTCTCATCACAAAGATCTTCTTTGGTTCTTGCTGGCCTTCATGATCTACTCTAATGATACGGTGTTCTAAAGTTTTCGCCTTCACAGAATATACGTTTAGAGACTATGAAGATTACTGTTATTCTGTCATTTCTTGAGGAGTTTTCCTAACTCACATTCACTACCTTTATATTTTTTGACCTTTTGCACAACTCTCACACAGATATAACTGATGGTCAGATGTAATATCACCTCAGAAAGAGAATGGCATAGCTTTATTTATACATTGAAGCCAATGTTGTAAGTTTGCCTGTGAACATTAGCTAGTTAATTTTAACTTTAGAATGAAGTTATATCTAGGGACTTCCCTGGCGGTGCAGTGGTTGGGACTTCACCTCCCAATGCAGGGGGTGCAGGTTTGAACCCTGGTCGGGGAGCTGGGATCCCACATACCTCGCGACCAAAAAACCAAATCATAAAACAGGAGCAATACTGTAACAAATTCAATAAAGACTTCTTTAAAAATGGTCCACATAAAAAAAAATAAAAATAAAATAAAAGAATGAAGTTATATCTAATGGTAAATATGTAGAAAAGACATGCTCAGAAACTGGCTCTAGAGAGATATTGGCACTTTAGAAGAGCTTGGTTTACATTGAATTTATTGATATTGTAAACATTTATTGTGTTTGCACTCATACTAGATTTTACATTCCAATTGTGCCCATTTCATGCATATAGATTTTAAAACTCTAAAGAGAGAACGTATAATATATATTAGGTTGTTTCATCATTTCCTCACTTTATGTCTCTTGGGCTTTCAATTTCCTGCCTATCTCAATGAATAATCTGAAATGAAATTTTGATATATTCCCAGGAACCTTATTTTGAAAACAATTCACCCATTTAGGAGTATAATGCTGACTGCTGTCTTGATTTAAAGCAAAGGAAACAGGGTTTCCCTGGTGGTACAGTGGTTAAGAATCCACCTGCCAATGCAGAGGACACGGGTTTGAGCCCTGGGCCAGGAAGATCCCGCATACCGTGGACCAACTAAGCCCGTGAGCCACAACTACTGAGCCTGCGCTCTAGAGTCCGTGTGCCACAACTACTGAAGCCTGTGTGCCACAACTACTGAAACCCACACGCCTAGAGCCTGTGCTCCGCAACAAGAGAAGCCACCACAATGAGAAGCCTGTGCACCACAACGCAGCCATAACTAACTAAATAAATAAATAAACAAAAATAAAGCAAAGGAAACAGAAATAATTAATAAATTAAAAAAATATGGCATAACATGCCAGGGAATGAGTTGAAGAGATGCCAAGCATTAGATTGCATGTCATAGGTAGGGCCTTAGCTGGACTGTTGGCTAAGTGTCATAAAACTATTGGATATGAAAATCAGATAAGGAGTCAAAAGTTCAGGTTTTCAGGCCCAAACACTAATAAGTAATTAATTTTCAGGTGTTTGGAACAGCTAAAATGTCAAAGACAAAAGTATCGTACTTCTTTGTTCACTTATTTAATGTTTAAAATTTGTCCTCCATATAACACTTATTATGTGCCAGATACTATTTTAATTGCTTTGCAAATATTAATCCAATTAGTCTTCATAATAACCCTCTGATATAGGTATTACCCTCTATAGGCACAGAGGTTGTAAGAAAACTGCCAGATGTCATATACCTAATAAGTGGAGGAACCTAAATGAGGATTTAAACCTCATTCTAGATTTGGTACCTTAACCACTATGCACTATACTAATTTTAAAGTATTACTAATTATCCATTTCAAATCACCCAGTACAGCTTCTTATTCTTAGCAATAGGATGAGGATATTAACTGAGAATCTTCCTCCTGTAGTTTCAGATTTTTGTCAGAAACCCCAAAAGCTGAGACCAATATAAAGAGAGGCAAGAAGGATCTCTGCCTTCCAAAGCAAGGTGTTAGACCATGTTTGCAAGGCATGCTAAAATGCTACATAAGTCATTAAGGTTGGGGGAACAGAGATAATAGGAGAAAACATTTGGAGTGGGTTGTCAGTGTTCTAGGAAGAAGAGAACGCAGTGTTTATCCCTCACTTTAAGCCAATCAGGAGAGGGAGCTTCAGGAGAACCACTCAGAAAGGTGGCTCTGAGTCTCTTGGTGTCAAGAACGTGCAGGGTCTGGTGTTGAAATCACACCTAAACATGGCCAGCATGTTAAGAGGCTGAGCCTAGGTCAGTCACAAATGATGAAACTAAAAGATGCATCTGCAGCAAGCTGTACTTTTTCCAACATGGCACTTTCTCCAGGCAAAAGGATAATGTGCAGAATTGAAGACCTCCCATCAGATAGACTGAAAGGGGATCATAAGTAGCCATGAGGAAAGGCATTGCCTATGTCATGGGGACCTCAGAAGTAGGCCCTTAATAGAGGATATCCAAGAAGTATTTATAAGTGCCCCACTTATAGAGTATACTGCAGGTGTAAAAATGAATGAGGGAATTCTCTATATAATGCTATGAAATGATCTCTAGGACACATTGAAAAATGAAAAAGGCCAAATATAGAACAATGTTTTTTATTGTACATACTGCCTTTTATGAAGAAGGTTGTAATATGATAGATAGATGTAGACATACATATAAATACATACAGATAGATATAGATAAGGTCTGGAAATGTGTTTGGCATTTTTGCTATAAACATCTTTGCTGCCGGCAGTTTCCTTACAAGCAGTTTCCCTGCAAGCAGTTTCACTGCACAACTAAATGGCCATAAGGCAATTCTGCTGTAAAATACAAAATAACAAAAATAAAATAAAACGGAAGAGGGGCAGAGAGAGGTGTGGCCAAGATGGTGGAGTAAGAAGACCCTGAGCTCACCTCCTCACACATGCACACCAAAATTACAGCTACTTATGGATCAGCTTTCGATGAGAATGACCTGAAGAAAAAGATCTTCTACAACTAAAGATACAAAGAAGGAACCACAGTGAGATGGGTAGGAGGGGCAAATTCGCAGTATAGTCAAGACCCATACCCCAGGTGGGTGGCCTAAAAATGAAAGAATATACAATTGCAGAGGTTCTCCCCAAGGACTGAGGGGTCTGAACCCCACATCAGGCTTCCCAGCATGGGGGTCCTGCACCAGGAAGAGGAGCCCCAGAACGTTTGACTATGAAGGCCAGTGTGGCTTGCTTTTGGGAGAGTAAAGGGGTTGTAGGAAACAGAGACTCTGCTCTTAAAGAGTGAACACAGAATTTCACACACTCCAAGACTCAGGACAGAAGCAGTAATTGGAAAGGAGCCTGGGTCAGACCCACTTGCTGATCTTGCAGAGACTCCAAGAGAAGCAGGAGGCAACTGGAACTCACCCTGGAGACATCGACACTGGCAGCAACCATTTTTGGGATCTTATCCTATCATGAGGACACTGGTGCTGGCAAGCACCATATTGGAATTCCCCCTTTAGCTTATTAACACCAGGACCCAGCCCTGCCCACCAGATGGTCCAGGACCCAGCCCCATCCACCAGTGGGCTGGCATTAGCCCTGGATTTCCAGAGCCCTGCAGTCAGTCACCAGACTAGACCCCCCTACCAGCAGGCCAAAAACAGCTCCCGGACCCCCAAACTCCATAGCCAGAGACCCCAGGACCTGTCTCTGCTCATCAGTGGGCTGGCACTAGCCCCTGGACCCAGATTCGCCCACCAGATGGTGGGCACCAACCCTGGCACCTCTTAGGCCCCAGCCCCATCCATCTGTGAGCCAACCAAAAAACCAGGATCCACAAACCCCACAGCCGGAGACCCTAGGACATGGCTCCACCCATCAGTGAGCTGGCAATAGCTCCAGTACCCTCTGGGCCCTGGCCCCACCACTGAAAACCTGACTCCAGCTCTGGAACCCACAGGCCCTACAACCAGAGATGCCTGGACCCAGCTCCACTCACCACTGGGCCAGCACTAGCTCCAGGACCTAGCTTCATCCACCAGCAGACATGCACCACCCTGGGATGTCCTGGGCCCCAGACCTGCCCACCAGCATGTGGACAGCAGCTCCAGGACACTTTGGGCCCCTCAGCCAACTACCCCATGATCTAGCCCCACCCAGCAGTGGTCTGAAACGAGCTCTAGGACATCCTAGACCCTGCAGCCAACCATGTCAGAAAACGACCCTGCCCACCAGCAGGCTGTCACTAGCTACAGGAACCTGGCCCTGCAGCTAGCCACCCTGGGACCCAGCTCTGCACACCCGTGAGCCAGTACTATCCCCAGGACACCCAGGGACTCTGCAATCAACTTGTGACCTTGCCCCGCACACCAGCAGGCTGGAACCAGGACCGGGACTCCCCTGGACTTGCAGCCAACTATGCCAGAACCCAGCCCCACCCACCAGCAGCCAGCAGCCTCTGCACAGGGCAATTAACTGGACCAGGGGTCAGCCACACCTACCAGAGCACCAACAGTAGTAAGCCTGCCACAGCAGAGGGACTGACACAGCCCACATAGGGGACATCCCTAGAGCATATAGCTCTGGTGACCAGTGGGGATTTCACTGCTAGGCCTCATAAGATGTCTCCTACATAAGGCCATTTCTCTAAGATCAGGAAATGTAACCAACGAACTAAATATATAGAAATAAAAACAGCAAATTAGGCAAAATGAGGTGACAGAGAAATATGTTCCAAATGAAGGAACAAAATAAAACCCCAGAAGAACTGAGTGAAGTGGAGATAAGCATTCAAGGTAATGATCATAAAGGTGCTCAATGAATCTGGGAGAAGAATGGATGAACACAGTGAGAAGTTTTAACAAAGAGCTATAAAATATAAAGAAGAAGCAAACAGAGATGAAAAATACAATAACTGAAATTAAAAATACACAAAAGGAATTAACGGTAGATTAGATGACACAGAGGAACGAATCAGTGAACTAGAAGACAGAGTAGTGGAAATCACCCAAGCTGAATAGAAAAAAGAAAAAAAGAATTTAAAAAAATGAGGACAGCTAAGACACCTATCGGACAATATCAAGTGAACTAATGTTCACATTATAGGGGTCCCAGAAGGAAAACGGAGAGAGAAAGTGGTAGAGAACATATTTGATGACATAATAGCTAAAACTTCCCTAACCTGGGAAAGGAAACAGACATCCAAGTCCAGGAAGCATAGAGTCCCAAACAAGATGAATCCAAAGAGAACCACACCAAGACATATTGTAATTAAAATAGCAAAAATTAAAGATAGAGAATACTAAAAGCAGCAAGGGAAATGCAACAAGTTACATACAAGGGAACTCCCATAAGGCTCTCAGCTGACTTCTGCAGAAACTCTGTAGGCCAGAAGGGAGTGGCATGATATATTTAAAGTGAGGAAAGAGACAAACCTACAAAGAATACTCTACCCAGCAAGGCTCTCATTCAGTTTTTGTGAAGAGATCAAAAGTTTTACAGACAAGTAAAAGCTAAAAGAGTTCAGCACTGCCAAACCAGCTTTATGTGAAATGTTAAAGGGACTTCTCTAAGTGAAAAAGAAAAGGCCACAACTAGAATTATGAAAATTACAAATGGAAAAAGCTCATCAGTAAAGGCAAGTATAGAGTAAAGATAGTAAATCAATGATATGTAAAGCTAGTAGGAAGGTTAAAGGATGAAATTAGTAAAATCATCTATATCCACAATAAGCAGTTAAGGGATACACAAAACAATTAGGTATAAAATATGATGTCAAAATCAGTAATCAGGAGGGGATTACAGTAAAAATCAGGGTTGTTAAAATGCATTTGAAATTAAGAGATCAGCAACTTAAAATAATCATACACACACACACACACACACACACACACACACACATATATATATTGCTATATGTAAACCCTATGGTAAGCATAAACAAAAATCTATAATAAATACACACAAAAAAACCAGAAAGGGATCTAAACATAACATTAAGAATAGACATCAAATCACAAGGGAAGAGAACAAAAGATGAAGAAAGGAACAAAAAAGAACTACAATAACAACTCCCAAACAATTAACAAAATGACAATATATACATACCTGTCAACAATTACTTTAAATATAAATGGACTAAATTCTCCAATCAAAAGATATAGAGTGGCTAAATGGATACAAACACAAGACCCATATATATGGTGTCTACAGGAGACTCACTGCAGAGCCAAAGATACACACAGACTGAAAGTGAGGGGATGGAAAAAGGTATTCCATACAAATGGAAACAAAAAGCTGAGGTAGCAATGCTTATGTCAGACAAAATAGACTTTAAAACAAAGACTGTAGCAAGAGACAAAGAAGGACATTATATTATGATTAAGGGATCAACCCGTGAAGAAGAGGTAACAATTATAAATATATATGCACCTATATACATAAAGCAAATATTTACAGGCATAAAGGGATAAATTTATAGTAACACAGTAATAGTGGGGGACTTTAACACCCCACATACATCAATGGAGAGGTCATCCAGACAGAAAATCAATAAGGAAACACTGGCCTTAAACAACATGTTGGATAAGGTGGACTTAATAGATCTATATAAAACCTTCCCCCCCAAAACAGCAGAATACACGTTCTTTTCAGGTACATATGGAACTTGTTTAGGATAGATCACAAGCTAGTCCAGAAAACAAGTCTCAGTAAATTTTAAAAGACTGAAGTCATATTAGGCATATTTTCTGACCAAAACTCTAGGAGACTAAAAATAAACCACAAGAAAAAAACTGCCAGAATCACAAACACATGAAGGCTAAACAATATGCTACTAAACAACCAATAGGTCACTGAAGAGATCTAAAAGGAAAGAAAGAAATACCTGGGGAGAAATGAAAATGAAAACACTATGATCCAAAATCTATGGGATGCAACAAAAGCAATTCTAAGAGGGAAGTGTGTTACAATAGAAGCCTACCTCAGGAAATAAGAAAAATCTCAAATAAACAACCTACCCTTACAACTACAGGACCTAGAGAAAGAACAAACAAAACACAAAGTTAGTAGAAGAAAAGTAGTAATAAAGATGAAAGCATAAATAAAGGAAAAGAGAAAAAAAAAACAATGAAACTGAGATAGTTTTTTGAAACTCTAAAGAATATTGATAAACCTTTAGCCAGACTTATCAAGAAAAAAAGAGGGCCCAAATAAATAAAATCAGAAATGAAGAAGTTTCAACTGACGCCACAGATATACAAAGGATCATAAGAGATTACTATGAACAATTATATGCCAATAAAATGGACCACCTAGGAGAAATGGAAAAATTCTTAGAAGTCTACATTCTCCCAAGACTGAACCAGGAAGAAATAGAAAATAAGAACAGACCAATTACCAGTAATGAAGTTAAATTGGTAATTAAACTCCCAACTAAGAAAAGTCCAGGAACAGGTGACTTCACAGGTGAATTCTACAAAAAATTTAGAGAAGAGTTAACCCCTATTCTTCTTAAACTATTCCAAAAAATTGCAGGGAAAGGAACACTTCAGAACTCATTCTATGAGGCCAGCATCACCCTGATACCAAAACAAGACAAAGATATCACAATAAAAGAAAATTACAGGGCAATATCACTGGTAAACATAGATGTAAAAATCCTTAGCAAAATATTAGCAAACTGAATTCAACAATACTTTAAAAGGAATATACACCATGATCAAGTGGGATTTATCCAGGGATGCAAGGATGATTCAGTATTCTCAAATGAATCAATGTGATATACCACTACTGATTTGAAAAATAAAAATTGTGTGATCATTTCAATAGATGGCAGAAAAAGCTTTTAACAAAATTCAACAACTATTTGTGATAAAAACTTTTAACAAAGTGTGTATAGAGGGAACATCCCTCCACATAATAAAGGCCATATGTGACAATCCTGCAGGTAACATAGTATTCAACAGTGAAAAGTTGAAAACATTTCCTTTAAGATCAGGCACAAGACAAGGATGCCCATTCTCGTCACTTTTATTTCAACATAATATTGGAAATTCTAGCCACAGTAGTCAGACAGAAAAAAAGAAATAAAAGGAATCCAACTGGAAAGGAAGAGGATATTATGTTAGGCGAAATGAGTCAGACAGAGAAAGACAAATACTGTACGATTTCGCTTATATGTGGAATCTAAAAAGCAAAACAAACGGAGAAACATAGCTAAACAGAAACAGTAATAGATACAGAAAACAAACAGGTGGTTACCAGAGGGGAGATGTGTGGGGAGAGGAAAGAAGTAGGTAAGGGAGACTGAGAGGTACAAACTTTCAATTAAAAAATAAATGAGTCACATGTATGAAATTTACAGGGTGGGGAATGTTGTCAATAATTATGTAATATCTTTGTATGGTGACAGGTGGTAACGAGATTTATCATGGTGATTATGTAATTTCTTTTTATGTGACAGATGGTAACTAGGTTTATCATGGGTCATTTTGAAATGTATAGAAATATCAAATCATTATGTTGTGTACCAGGAAGTAAATAGTGTTGTAGGTCAATTATATTGCAACAATAAACAAATAAACTCATAGAAAAGCACATCAGATTTGTGGTTACCAGTGGTGGGGATTGGGGGGAGGGGAATTGGATGAGGGTGGTCAAAAGGTACAAACTTCCAGCTATAAGATAAATAAGTACTAGGGATATAATGTACAACATAATAAATATAACTAACACTGCTGTATGTAATATGTGAAAGTTAAGAGAGTAAACACTAAGAGTTCTCATCACAAGGAAAAAATTTTTTCCATTTCTTTATTTTTGTGTCTATGTGATATGATGGATGTTCACTAAAGTTACTATGGTAATCATTTCATGATGTATGTAAGTCAAATCTTTATGTTGTACACCTTAAACTTATGCTGTATGTCAATTATATCTCAATACAACTGGAAGAAAAAAAGAAAAAAAATAGAAAAAATAAAAGAGGGACATTAAAAAGGACAATGAAACATGAAAAATTAATAAAACATTTTAAAGATTTTATTGTGAATAATGAAAATACAAAAATATTTGAATGCATTTAAATTGCGTGTAGATTCATGGTTATAGTTGTATTTGGGTGTATTTTAGAGGAAGTGATGATATTCAGTACTTCCTTTCTCAAAGTCAATCATTTAAGGATTCAGGATTTAAGTTTCTTAAGATATAAAAAGTTGTAAGTCTTTAGATTTTCCTCGTAGTATTGATAAAATGAACAGACAAGGGATGCTGCTATTTCTTATCAATATATGCAACATATATAAAAGGTAGTACATATCTGAACTGCATTTAAATATTCCATCACATGCTGGTCCTTAACTTTCACCAAATCATCTAAGCCAGATTCTGTGCCAAATACCAAAGTCCTGTCTGCATCATGTTCTCCACTATCAAACTGCAAAAAAAAAAAAAAAAAAAAAAAAAAAAAATTGCATTATTTTCAAGAAACTTGCCATCAAGAATCACATTACTGTTCTTTTGGGGGGAAGAGGAGGAGCTTGATTCTTCTCTTGCCTCCAACTTCTAATATTGCGTGATAAATTTGGTAAAGAAGGCATTAGAGAACAAGCTGTTGTATGTAAATTAGCATAAGAATCGATAATTAATCCTCTTGAAGACTGTTGTGAATTACTAGCCACCTCTTTTACATTTGTCATGGCTTGGTAAACTTTTGGTTTTGATGGGTGGGAGGGATGACTGTGCTTACCTAAGGATTTACAAACTGATATATTATCATTTTCGAGTATAGTATGCGGTCTGGCTTTATACTCTCTTATTTCACACTTCCAGTAAGTTTTCTTACCACTGTATTTTCAATTAAGTCAATATACATAGTTGTTATTCACTAGTTTAATACCACTGTGTCCACTTATCACTGTATAGCCCATCATTAGACCTAAGATTTATAGAATATAAAAATGGGAGTACTGCATCAATGGAGGAATGAAATCAAACTGTCAACCAGTTATTTTATCTTTTAGGGCCAAATTGCCTTATAGCCAATTAATTGTGTGGAGAAACTGCTTGTGACAAAAGTTCTTATGGCGAAAATACCTAGAACCAGCTGGGAAGCAGACTTTTCTGAAGTTTCTTTTTTTTTGAATTTTGGCACATGTGATGTTGTGATATAATAAGAAATATAGATTTGATCTTTGTTTCCAGTTCCTGGTATGAGCTTCTAAAAACCCTTGGAATTTTCTGAGTGATAGAGGCATCAGAAGCATCTTTAGTTATACATAACAAGCCCCTTTCAAACTTATCTGAGTTTATGGTAAAAAGATGACTGGTAGCTGGAAGCCCATAGATAGCTTCAGGATGGAGGCTGGTTGCCATAGGAACCAACCAGGGGACTAGAGGTTTAGAACTTTCAGCCTCCTATCCTGTGCCCACTTCCACCCCCACCTCCAGGGAAGGAAGAGGGGCTGTGGCTTGAGTTAATTCCCAATGATCAATGACTTAGTCAATCATGATTATGTAATGGAACCTTCATTAAAACCCTAAATGAAGGGGTTTGGAGAACTTCCAAGTTCATGAATGCATCCATGTGCCAGCAGGGTGGCATACCCCAAATCCATGGGAAGACTCCTGTGATTAAGATCCTTCTGGACCTTGCCATTTGTACCTCTTCATCTGACTATTCATTTGTATTCTTTATAATAAACCAGTAATAGTAGGTTAAGTGTTTACCTAAATTCTGTGAACCATTATAGCAAATGATCAAAGCTGAGGAAGGGGTTGTGGGAGACCCTGATTTGTAGCCAAATCATACAGAAGTGTGGGAACCTGGAGACCCACTGCTTGCAATTGGTATCTAACGTGGGGGGCATTCTTGTGGGACTGAGCCCTTAACCCGTGGGATCTGATGCTATCTCCGGGAAGATAGTGTCAGAATTGAATTAAATTGTAAGACAGTGTCTGCTTGGTGTGCAAAACCCACACAATTTGACGTCAGAAGTGTTGTGAGAAGAGAAACAGTTTTCCTATAGTACATGTAAAGTTTCACATAATTAAAATGACAAAATTAAATCAAATAATATATCAATAAAAGCAAAAACCCTATTCCAAGTAAGGTCATATTCACCAGTACTAGTGGTTCAGAACTCAAAATATCTTTTGGGGTGGACACAATTCAACCCACAACAAAGACAAATGAGGTTTTTGTTGTTGTTATTGTCATTATGTTAAAAGTATCATTATGACCTAATTTTATGTAACTTGTTATGGTTCATTGCTTTGCAGTTATTATCAATAATGACATTCAAATTGGCCCATCTTTGGTCAGTGAGAGTCTTTCAGATTGGCTCCTCTATCCTGTTGACATTACCTCAGTAGTTTATCATACCATCTTACTATCACGGAAAAGTGGAACAACCACCCGCATGTGCTTCCTGGGGTGATGCAATAAGTATGGTACCACCTATGAAGTATTCTTGCCAACAAACTGAAACAATCTAGTCAGTCTAACTTACAGAAAAAAATATGAGAGATAAAAATTTTAAAGTGCACATTTGTACTCAACCAAATCCAGACTGTTGAAACTCTGCAAGACAAAATGATTCTGTTTCTTTAACAATAGATGTCATGGAAAAGAAATTTTGGAGGGGAATGAAACAAGAAGAGGCATACCAACCAAATTCAAAACCTTGTTTAGATTCTTTTTTTGAAAAAGTAACTAAAATTTTTTGAGACAATTAAGGAAATGTGAATATGACCTGCTATTGGATGATGCTGAGAAATTATGATTCATTTTCTTAGATGTTATAACAGTATTATAGGTTGTTTTTCTAAATAAGCCATCTCTTGACAATAAATACTGAAGTATTCAGGAGTGAAGTGATAAGTCAAGGATTGCTTTAAAATGTACCAAGAAAAAACAAGGAAGCAAGCAAGCAAACAGAACAAACACACAAATAAACACATAAAGAAATAAATAGTAAGAGTTGAAGGATTTTGATAAAACAATATTGGGAAAATGTTGATAATTGTCAAAGCAGGAAGTGTGCATGAGGTTTCGTTTTAATATTTTCTTTATGTTTGTCTGTTTGAAGATACCCATAATAAAAACATTCTTTTAAATGTCTTATAATAAAAGTCAGCAATACATTTGCCACCCATAGGGTGCTAATGCCAAATACCAAACATTCCAGCTATTTAAGACTAAGACTAAATTAGAATTGACATATAATATTGTATTAGTTTTAGGTGTACAACATAATGATTTGATATATGTGTATATTACAAAATAATCACTACAAGAAGTTTAGTTAATATCCATCACTACAGATAATTACAGTTTTTTTTTCTCGCGATGAGAAGTTTTAACATCTACTCTTAGCAACTTTCAAATATATAATACAGTACCATTAACTATAGTCACCATGCGGTACATTACATTCCTAGGACTTATTTGTCTTATAACTGGAAGTTTGTACCTTCTGACCACCTTGACCCGTTTTACCCACTCACCTCCCATCCCCTCCCCCCCCCCACCTCCAGCAACCATCAATCTGTTCTCTGTGTCTTTTGAGTTCTGTTGAGTTGTTGCTGTTCTTGTTATTTGTAGATTCCTCATATAAGTGAGATCATACAGTATTTGTCTTTCTCTGACTTATTTCACTTAGCATAATGCCCTCAAGGTACATCCATGTTGTCTCAAATGCCAAGATTTTCTTCTGTTTTATGATTGAATAACATTCATATATCTATATATCTATATATCATCTATATCTGTATATCTCTACACAATGTTTTGGACTCAGCTATGGGCCATCAGCAGTTTACACTCCTGGCAGCTGAAGGAATGAGTGCTTCCATCCAGAAGGGAGTGCACCACAACATCCCTCACAAGGGGGCTGGAGAAAAAAAAAAGACAATTCAAAAGATCACTCCAAGAGTCAGCTTATTCAAAATATTGACTGCATGAGTGTACATACATGCATATGGATATTGTCTGTGTGGTGGAGATAATTAATAACCTGAATTTCCTACCTTTTGGGATGTTGCCGGAATAAAATACAATATTTTTGTAAAAGTATTAATGAATGATAGAGTGCTATAGGGAGTATCATGTCATTGTGAGAAGATTAAATGTCTGGAAAAGCTCAGTTAGTATCCTGTCTCTCTTTTAACTAGTTATGTCCACATTATACTGTGGTTCTCTAAGACAGTAGTTGTCAAACTTTGGTGTACATCAGAATTCTTAGGGATGCCTGTTAAAATATAGAGGCCTTATTCAGCATCTCTAGAGTAGAGCCCCGTCTGCATTTGTAACATGTATCTCAGGAGACTTTGAGCAACACTGCTTTAAGAGCCTTTCTAGATTTGAGGTCATATTGTCACCTTTTTAGTTACTTACTTGGATCAATATTTTACATTCATTGTTCTGGAAAACACCAGCTTTGTTGGTAGTTAGTAGACTATCATAGAATGTACTTTAGGAAATTCTGACTCGGATTTTTCACAAATTCAGATTAGCTTGGACTTTGTAATAATAGTGCACACTAATAATTGCTGTCAACTGATTTTTAAGGTTATCTACTGCTTCCTCTTCCCTTTATAATACATATTTAGTCATGAATTTTTTTCTGCCATTGTTGAAAATCATACATTTGTTAGCATAACAGGATCTCCTAAACAACTGATACAGCAGAATTCACCTAAATAATTTTCATAAGAACATTAACATATTGAAATGATAACTCCTGTGTGATTCCATAGTAATTGTGATATTAGAATGAAGTTTCATAGGTATGTATATAACAAAAACCATACTTGAAATATGAGCAAGTTATACCTGATAAAAAGAATACTATTTCTCAAAATAAGAAAAAAAAAAGAATGACAATGGAACATTTCTTGAAACCCTCTGCTGTCTATGGGAAAGATACTGAGACTAGGAAGAACAGAATAAAAGCATTTACAAATCAAACTATTGTCCAAAACATCAGGTTGATTTGATACTCTTATTGAAAAAAAATCTTACACCACGTCCTGAATATCTCTATTGAAAATGGGTAGCATATACTTCCTATCTTAAAGTTATGGATGATTGCTAAAACAGAAGGTATACAGCACTGAAACTGACTACCTGCATATACAATTGAACCAATAAGATAAAGATTGCAATATGTAAAGTGCCTGATTTTAAGAAGTGCTAATGGCAGTCCAAATGGGCTTTTGATTCAGAGTTACAGGACATTTTCCATCAAGAATTTTAACCATTATTTCTATTTACACGACTGTAAAAATGCCTCCTTGTTTCAGAAGTTTGAATGACACCAAAAGGGGCACCTTCCAAGTCTAAATTTCAAGAAACTCCATATTTCTCCCTCTCTCTGTCTCTCTCTGGCCCACTCTACCAAAATTCCAAAGAACCCTATCACTTATGGCCATTTGTACAATTCTCCTACATCTAAATCTGAAATCCAGAAAATGATTCCCTTCCAGTAAACCTGCTAATAATACTTGTCTACTATCTGTGTTTATATATATTTAATTTTTAATTGAATTTTACAAAGAAGTGCACATATAAGAACTCAATTAATTATTGAAAAGTTAACACGTTTATGTGGCCACTTCCCAGATTGGGAAATAGAGCATTGCCAGCACAGCAGAGTCATTCTTCAGTACCTCCCAGTTACTACCTCCACCCTATTCCCCAAAGCAACCACCGTCTTTACTTCTAACACCATAGATTACTTTTTTTCTTAATCATACTGTATGAACTGCTGTGGTTTGTTTTTTCACTCAACATTATGTTTGAAATATTCATCCATGTCATTGCATGTAAGTATTATTTATTCATTTTCATTGTTATTGTAAACCATTGTATGGCTATATATCAATTTATTTATCCAGTTATCTGCTTATAGACATTTGGTTTGATCCCACATGGAATAAAATTAGAAACCAATAACAAAAGGAAATTGGGACAACTCACAAATGCACGGAAATTAAACAACACACTCCTAACCATTGGATCAAGGAAGAAATCAAAAGGGAAATTAGGAAATTTCTCAAGACAAACAAAAATGAAAATACAACATACAAAAACTTAACAGATATAGCAAAATCAGTACTTAAAGGGGCATGTATATTAATAAATGCCTATATTAAATAAGGAAGAAAGATCTCAAGTAAACAATCTAACTTATGTGTCAAGAAACTAGAAAAAGGAGAACAAACTAAGCCTAAAGTCAGGAGAAAAAGGGAAAAACAGACAATTTTCTTATGTATAGAAAACACTAAAGACTCCACTAAAAACCTCTTAGAACCAGTCAATTCAGTTACATTTCAGGATTCAAAATCAACACACAAATATCAGTTTCATCTCTATACACTAAAAATGAACAATCTGAATAGAAAATTAAGAAAATGATTCCATTTACAAGACCATAAAAAATAAAATACTTAGGAATAAACTTAACCAAGAAGATGAAACACTTTAAAAAATAAAACTATGGGGCCTCCCTAGTGGTGCAGTGGTTGAGGGTCCGCCTACCAATGCAGGGGACACGGGTTCGTGCCCCGGTCCGGGAGGATCCCACATGCTGCGGAGCGGCTGGGCCCGTGAGCCGTGGCCGCTGAGCCTGCGTGTCCGGAGCCTGTGCCCCGCAACGGAAGAGGCCACAACAGTGAGAGGCCCGCGTACCGCAAAAAAAAAAAAAAAATAAATAAAAAATAAAACTACAAAATATTGCTGAAAGAAATTAAAGAAGACATAAATAAATGGAAACATATCCCAGGTTTATGGATTAGAAGACTTACTATTGTCAAGATGTCCATACAATTCAAAGTGATCCAAAGATTACATGCAATCTCTCAAATTCCCAATGACTTTTTTTAGTAATATGGAAACCCATCCTAAAACTAATGTGGAATCTTATGAGACCCCAAATTGCCAAAACAATTTTGAAAAAGCAGAACAAAGATGGAGGATTCACACTTCCTGATTTCAAAACTTACTACAAAGCTGTAGTAATAAAAATAGTGTGGTACTGGCATAAAGACAGACACATAGACCAGTGGAATAGAATGGAGAGCCCCCAGAAAAACCTTTGCATATATATTCAGATGATTTTTGTAAGGGGTGCCATGACCCTTCAATGGGGAAAGGAAATTCTTTTCAACAAATGCTGCTGGGAAAACTGGATATCCACAAGCAAAATAATGAATTTGGAACTTTAATTCCATATACAAAAATTAACACAAAATGGACCAAAGACCTAAAACAGACAATTTGTCTGTTTGTAGAGTAAAAGGATAACCCACAGAATAGTAGAAAATATTTGAAAATCATAAATCTGATAAGGGATTGATATCCAGAATACATAGAGAACACTGAAAACTCAACAACAAAAATAGAAACAACCTGATTTAAATATTGGTGGACTTAAATAAAAATTTATCCAAGGAAGATACACAGATGTCCAATAAGCACATGAAAAGATGCTCAACATCACTAATCACTAGGGAAATGCAGATCAAAACTACACTGAGATATCAGTTCAGACCTACTAGGATGGATACTATGAATAAACAGAAAATAAGAAGTGTTGGTGAGGATGTGGAAAAATTGGGACCCTTGTGCACTATTGGAGTGTAAAATGGCTCATCCACTATGGAAAACTGTTTGGCAGATCCCTCCAAAATTAATAATAGAACTACCATATGATCCAGAAATTCCACTTCTGGGTATATATACAACAACAAAAAAAATGAAAGCAGGATCCCGAAGGGATATTTGTACACCCATGTTGATAGCGGCCTTATTCACAATAGCTTAAATGTGGAAGCCACTCAAGTGTCCATTGACGAATAAGTGGATAAGCAAAATGTGGTATATACATACAATGGATTATTATTCACCCTTAAAAAGAAGGAAATTCTGACATATACTACAAAGGGGTTCATCCTTGAAGACATTATGCTAAGTGAAATAAGCCAGTCACAAAAAGACAAATGCTATATGATTTCACTTACTTGAGGTATGTGGAGTAGCCAAAATCATAGAGACAGAAAGTAGAATGGTAGTCGTTAGGGACTAGGGAGAGAAGGGAATGGGGAGTCTACATTTAATGGGTATGAAATTTCAGTTTTACAAGATAAAAAGAGATAGAGATGGATGATGGTGATGGTTGCACATTATAAATGTATTTAATGCCACTGAACTGTACACCTAAAAATGGTTAAGATGTTTTTTTAAAAAGTAAAGTCGAAACCTACATGTGCGGGAGGTTATATTTGTGATTCATATAATTGTATATTTATGATTCATGTACACGCATTGAATACTTTTCTCTGATTTCAAAACAAGGATAACAAAGATATTTGTTGTACAATTGATGTATGATTTATTGTCATTAATAATAAAAAAGGATTTTTATTTTTCCCAAAATCTGAACTGAGTATACTCACATTTTAAAATGTAACACAAAATGTTACAATAAATAACTTGAACTCATCAATGGAAATACTATTTCTTCTCATTGGTGACAGTGCTATAATAGTGCCAGCATTTATATGACACTGTAAAAAGATGGCTTTTTCAGATATTTACACTAACAGTTATATCTATTTGATTTAAAATGTACTAAAAATTAGTCCAACATCTGATGAATTTTTCACTTCTTCCACAGCATTTAACAAGTGTACATAGTGTTGCTGAGCAATATTCTCTCTAATTGTTTTAACTTATGAGTGGAGGATCATGTTTTGTAATAAGAATTTAAAAAACTGAGAATGCAAGAACAGGATTGTTTAGTATAGTAATAAAACAACAAAGTTAAACTGACACGTTTAATCATATGCAAAGTTATTAATGCCTGAATGATAATTATTCTGAAATATTATAGAAAATGACAGTAATTGGTATTGCTTACACCTGATCAAATCACTTATTTCTAGAGTTGAGAATATTGTTGGACAGCTCTAATTATTTGAAGGCACTTTGTCAAATTGACCTTTAAAGTTTCCATTGTAACTTTCATCTAATCATCCATATCTACTTTCTACAGTTACACAGACTCTGAATCACTTAACTTCCCGCATAGCAGTTATCAAATATTTGAAGATATCTATCTTTGCCTTATCTCACCTTCATGTTTTTCCTGTTCCAGGCAGAACAACTCAGTTTCTTTCAATTGTTCATCATAGGATATTTTTTCAAGCTCCTAAGAATACTGATTGCATTCCTATGGATACTTTGTGGTCTTTTTGTTTCTTCCCCAAAGAGATACATACTCTATTCATATCCTAGATGTGATATGAAAATTAGAGACATTGATGTGATTCTATCACGCCCCCAAATTTCCCTATACCTCTTCCTATTCAGTCCCTCTCCCACTCCTAGGTTCAAGCAATCCTTGATCTGATTTGTGCCACTAAAGTTTTTCCCCTATTCTATAACATTATATAAATGGAATCATACATTATGTTTTCTCTTGTATATGGATTATTACATGCATTGCGTTTAGTCTGCTCAGGCTTCCTGTAATGAAATGCCACAGACTGGGTACCTTAAACAATAGATATTTATTTTCTCACAGTTCTGGTGAAGTCCAAGATCGAGGTATTGGCAGGGTTGGAGAGCGAGAGCTCTCTTCCTGGCTTTCAGATGGCCACCTTCTTGCTGGGTCCTCACATGGACTTTCCTCAGTGCATGTATGCAGACAGAGAGAGAGCGCTCTCTGGTATCTCTTCTTATGAGGACATTAGTCCTATTGGATAAGGCCCCACCCTCATTACCTTATATAATTTTATTTACTTCCTTAGTGGCCCTATCTCCAGATATAGCCACATTGGAGGTTAGGGACTCAACATACGAATTTTAGGGGGACACAAAAGTTCAGTCCATAACAAGCATAACACATTATAGACTCATCCATGTTTTTGTGTGTTTCAGTAGTACATTCCTTTGTTAGTTATGAGTAACATTCCATTTATGGAAATACCACAATTGGTTTATCCATTTGCCTGTTGATGAATATTTGGGTTATTTCCAGATTTGGGGCTATTATATATAAAGGTGCTATGAACATTTATGTCTAAGTCTTTGAATTTACTTTGTTTTTATTTCCTTGGGGCTAATAGCTAATAGTAGGATTGTTGGGTCATATAGAAAGTGGAAGTGTAGGCACAATAAACTGACAAAATGGGAGTTTCATTTTACACTCCCATCAGGAGTATGAGAGCTGAAGGTGTTCCACATCATCATGAAAACTTAATTTTTCAGCTTTTTAATTTTATAAATTTTAGTTAGCATATGATGATATTATATTGTGAGTTTAATTTGCATTTCTCTGATGACTAATGGTATTGAACTTTTAAAAATTTGCATATCTGTGAGATGTTTATCTTTTTTGTGCAGTGTCTGTTCAAATCATTTGCTTGTTTTTTAATGGGAGTTATCTTTTTTCTATTATTATATTGTAAAAGTTATTCTTATACTACTGATACAAATCCTTTATCTAATATATGCACTGTGAATATTTTTCCAAGTTTTAACCTGCTTTTTTGTTTTCCAAATTGTGTCTTTCTAAAAGCAGATGTTTTAAATTTTTTTGAAATCCAATTTACTATTTTCCTTTTATAGTTTGTGACATTTGTGCCCCATCTAATAAAACTCTGCCTGACTTAGGTTCACAAAAATGTTCTCATTTCTTCTAGATATTTTATAAATTTACTTACACGTCTAGGTTTATCATCCATTTCAAATTCCTTTTTTGGGTATATAAGGTCATCATGATTAAGGTTCATTTTTTTCCCCACATGGACATCCAGTTGTTCTAACAAGAGTTTCTGAAAAGCTCATGCTTTTCCCATTGAATTACATTGGCATTTTTGTTGAAAATCAACTGACCATAATTGTGAGGGTTTATTTCTGGTCAATTTATTTCTGTTCAATTGATCTGTATGTCTATCTTTGCATCAACACCTCACTCTTTTGATCTTTGTAGAAAAATAGTAAGTAGCAGCTAGAATTATTCCTCCATTTTTCCTCTTTGTTTTCAAAATTGTTTTGTCTCCTATGCCCTTTGCATTTCCATATAAATTTTAGAATTAACTTGTCAATCTCTGTGAAAAAGACTGCTGGGATATTGATTAGAATTGCATTGAATCTACAGACGAATTTAGGGAGAACTGACATCTTAACATTGAGGTTTCTAATCCATGAGCATGGTACATCTCTACGTTTGCGTAGGTTTTCTTTCATTTATCCTAGCAATATCTTATAGTTTTCAGTATACCAACAATCTTGAATCTGCACATCTTTTGTTAAATTGAAGTGACCCTCTGGGACTTTTCCTTTATTATGTTAATAAGGAGGACTACATTGATTAATATTCAAATGTTAATCAAACTTTCATCTCTAGGATGAATCCACTTGGTCAGGATGTATTTTCTATTTAAATATTATTTTCTGTATTTGATTTGCTAATGTTTTCTTAATGATTTTAAAGTCTGTGCTCATGAGGACTATTGGTCTATAGTTTTCTTTTCTTTCGTTTTTGTTTTTTTTGGCCGTGCCATGAGGCTTGCAATATCTTAGTTCCCTGACCAGGGATTGAACCCAGGGCCACGGCAGTGAAAGTGCCAAGTCCTAACCACTAGACTGCCAAGGAAGTCCCTGTAGTTTTCTTTTCTTATAATGTTGTTGTCTGGTTTTGGTATAAAGTTAACATTGAGCTCCGAGAATGAGTTGAAAACTCTTCTCCCATCCTTTACTTTCTGGGAAAAAATTGTAGGCTTGGTATTTCTTCCTTAAGTATTTAAAGTAATTCATCTGTGAAGCAATTTAGTCATGGGGTTTTGTTTGTAAGAATGTTATAAATTATGAATTCAGTTTCATTGATAGATATGAGGCTATTCATATTTTCTAATTTTTGTATCAGTTTTAGAGATTTAAGTCTTTCAAGAAGTGTGCTTATTTCATCTAAGTTGTCAAATTTATTGTAATAAATTTTTATAATAGTCTCATTATTATTTTAAATTCCATGTGATTGATAATGATTCCCTCTCTTTTATTTCTCATATTTCTAGTTTGAGTCTTTTCTCTTCTTTCCTCGACCAGTTAACTAGAGGTTTATCAATTTGTTTACATTTTTAAAGAACCAGCTTTTGGTTTCATTATTTTTTCTCTATTGTTTGTCTGTTTTCTAATTCACTGATTACAATTCTTAAATTTATTTCCCTCTTTCTTTTTACTTGGGTTTAACTTGTTTATTTATTTATTTAATTTTAGCTTCCTGAGATGGCAGTTTAGATGGCTGATTTTAGATTTAAAAAAAAAAAAAAGCATTTAACACTGTAAGTTACTTGCTAAATATTGTACTATCTGCACTCTACAAATTTTGATATGTTGTGATTTTATTTTCATTCATTTCAAAACGTTTTCTAATTTCCCTTGTAAATTTCTCTTTGACCCATGGTTTATTTCAAAGTATGCTATGTAATTTATAAATATTTCAAAAATTTCCAGATATCTTTCTAGTATTAATTCCTAATTTAATGTTTCTGTGTTCAGCAAACATATACTGTATAATTTGTATTTAGATTTATTGAGATGCTGGTTTAGCATATGGTCTGTTTTTAAAATATTTTTATTGAAGTAGAGTTGATATAAGTTACAGGTGTACAATATAGTGATTCACAATTTTTAAAGTTTATACTCCATTTACAGTTATTATAAAATATTTGCTATATTCCCCATGTTGTACAGTATATCCTTGTAGCTTATTTTATACCTAATAGTTTGTACTTCTTAATCTCCTATCGCTATATTGTCCCTCCCCTCTTCCCTTGCCAACTGGTAACCACTAGTTTGTTCTCTCTATCTGTGAGTCTGCTTATTGTTCGTTATATTCACTAGTTTGTTGTATTTTTTAGATTCCACATATAAGTGATAACATACAATATTTGTCTTTTTCTGTCTGATTTATTTCACTTAGCATAATGCCCTCCAAGTCCATCCATGTTGCTGAAAATGGCAAAATTTCATTCTTTTTTATGGCTGAGTAGGATTCCATTTTATGTACCTACCACACCTTCTGCTGTGATTAATATTCCACATATATTTTATGGTAGTGTTTCTTCTGCTCTTGTTGGATGCAATTTTTTGGCTTTGTAAATGTTTATTTTAAATGAAAAAATAATGTTACAATATTTATCAGATGCCTAATAATGTTTACATGGTAGAAATAAATATATAAGGTAGAAATCAATTTGCAGTATATAGTCAGCACCATGAGGTAGGGATTGTGGTGATGGCAACACGATTTATTAATTATAATGCAGGAGAAAGGGTGACCATAGCAACATTTTTACTTGTAACTCCTCTTCTATACCCAGGAACAACTACACTTCCGAGCTGCCATTTGTAATTTAGGTTGGCACCAATCAAATAAATTATTGAATAAATAAATGGGGATGAAGTGACAAATTTTTCTCATAGGATAATTCCAAATAACATGTAGCTACTCCCTGCTCCATAAGGTAGAGCGTGATTGGCCCCTATCCCTGGCCAATTGCCTGAATTAATTTGTATCCTTTGAGTAGTGGTCATTTAAATATTTATTTTTCTTTACCTATTTGCACTACCATGAAGTCTATACTTAGCAATCTTTTTTTTTAACATCTTTATTGGAGTATAATTGCTTTACAATGGTGTGTTAGTTCCTGCTTTATAACAAAGTGAATCAGTTATACATATACATATGTTCCCATATCTCTTCCCTATACTTAGCAATCTTGCTCACAAAGATAACCTGGAAAGCCTAGTCAAATTCCTTTTGAAGAAATGTACTCTGTTTGAGCAACCAGTCAGAAAAAAAAATTATCTGACAGGTTTTTACTGAACCAATGTTGGCTTCTAGGGGTCTCCATTTATTTTTCCAAGTGATCTTGAATCCTCATATTAATATAGAATATTGCTGAATATTGATGTCAGTCTCTCCATACATTCTTAAATTTTTGGTAAAGTGCCATTCCGAGTCTTGAAGCATCATTCCCATTTTTCCACAAGTCCTCAACAGTCACTGATTGAGGGCTATTCAATCTCTGTAATTTGTGACATATTTATGTAAATACAGTAAGTCCCCTGCATACGAACGAATTCTGTTTCGAGAGCATATTCATAAGTCCAGTTTGTTTGTAAGTCCAACAGAGTTAGCCTAGGTACCCAACTAACACAATTGGCTATATAGTACAATACATAAAAAACAAAAAATAAAGAAAACATGTTTAATCTTATAGTACAGTACCTTGAAAAGTACAGTAGTACAGTACAACAGCTGGCATCCAGGGGCTGGCGTGGAGTGAACAGGCAAGAAGAGTTACTGACTGGAGGAGGGAGAGGAGGTGGGAGATGGCAGAGCTGAAGGATCGTCAGCAACAGGAGACAGAGGGCAAGCTGCAAGTTCACTCACACCTGACGTTGATGGCACAGGTCTGGTTCCTTGCTGGATTCAACTCTATCTACCCTCTTGAAAAAATGATCCAGTGATGTCTGGGTAGTAGCTCTTTTTTTCTCATCATAGATGACACGGTAGCACTGGATTGCATTCTGAATGGCTGCTGCAACCTTCGTGTACTGTTCTGCGTTTGGGTCCTGTGCCTCAAAAACTAATAGTGCCTCCTCAAATAAAGAAAAACCCCTTGCTATTTCGTGTGTCGTGAATCTCTTCGGTTCTTCAGTTACTTCTTCTTCCTCTTGTCTCTCTTTGTTCTTTCTCTGGGCCTCCAATTCCATTAGGTCTTCATTCATAAGCTCCTCGTGTTGCACAGCAAGGAGTTCAATGCAGTCGTCCTCTTGAAGATCTAGCCTGAAATAAAGATACTGTACTACTGTACTCTATACAGTACTATATAGTAAAGTTCACAAAAGCACAACCACTTATAGAGGATGCACGCACGTGACAGTGTACGCCGGACATGTGAACTTTATTTACGTGATTGCATATACGAACAGACGTTTGTATCTTTGAAAGTTTGCAACTTGAAGGTTCATACGTAGGGGACTTACTGTATTTAAAAACCCTAGCAAACAATAGTGGTACAATTAAATGAGATGGCTTTGCAAGTAGGAAATATATCCAGACAGGTAGATTTATATTAATTTTGACCATTAAAGAGGGTGAATCTCAACAAAGGAGGCTGAAGGTGAAGGTGGGCAGCATGTTTCCCTGTTCTAAGAGAGGTTCCCAATCATTTCAAAATTATCTTCTTTTTTCAAACTATGCTTCCCTTGGAGAGTCTGACACATACTTCTCCCCTTGTTACTGATGGGAGCACTGTTCTACTGTTACTTATGGGAATTTGTCTATCACTCAGGTATGTTGGAACAGGAAAAAATGGCTTAAATGCCACTGAACAAGGGTGATCACTTTCAAACGCCCTTTTGAAAGAAACATATCTGGGTTTAAGTGATAATTGTGATGCTCCTAGCTGTGGAATCTCAACTACATTAACTTCTCTACAGTTTGACTTTCTTTTCTGTGAATGAAGGATAATAATATTTATGTACTTTGCAGGGTTTTTGTGAGAATTAAAGCTTATTTATATAAAATGTTTTGCATATACTAGGTGCTCAGTAATAGTAGCTCGTATCAGCATTATCACCATCTCTTGAGACTTGGTTCCTTCTTATGAATGTTTGTTTAGCTGCCTCCCCACACATGAAAGGGTACGATGAAAAATCAGATTGTTATGTGGCAGTGAGGGACAAAGTTCTCCAATTTTTTGATTTGTCAGGATAGCTGGATTCATTCACATTCTCACTCTTCAAAATGACTATTTCACACCCTCTCTATTCCTCACAAACTTTTGTCACCTTCTCTCCTTCTCTCACTCTCATCCTTATAATCTCACAGAGAAAATTGAAGCAATGAAATGAATTTCCACAACCTTCCATCATCACATCTATCCATCGACCTATACCAGCATCTCTACCCAGATGCCTTCACTTCTGTAGATGAGCTGTGTTTCTAGAAAGGACTAAACCCTCTACTTATCCACTAGATCCTGTTCCCTCTATCATGTTCAAAGACAAGCTTTCAGCAGTTTTTCCTAGTTTTCCCACATTATTAATTTCCCCTTTGTACAGTATCATCTGCTTCAAACTACAGATATCCTTTCATCTTGGGAAAAAACAAAAACTAAAAACCTCTTTTGACACCACATTCTTTGACACCCCTTCAGCTGCCATCACATTTTGCTACTTCTCTTGACAACAAAACTCTATTTAAAAGAATGGCATTTACTTACTGTCTTCAATTTCTCTCATTTCATTCTGGATCCCAATCCAGTGAGGCATTTGCCTCTATGACACCACTGTTATGTCTCTTATCAAGGTCACCTATGACCTCCATTTTATTAAATCCATTTCTTGATTCTTAGTCCTTATCTCTCTTGACATATCAAAGGTATTCGACACAATTGATTATGTCCTTCCCCATGAAGCGCATTCTTCATCTGGTTTCTGAGGAAACATTCTTCTGGTTTCCTTCCTACCTTAGCAATTGCTCCTTCTAATTTCCTGTACTGGTTCTTTCCCTACTCTTTGGCCTGTAAACTTTGGAGTGATCTTGAGGTTAATCCTTGGAACACTTCACTTTTCTGTTTATCCTTATTCTCTTGGTGATCTCATCTAGTCTCAGCATTTAAATGCTATCTATATTTCTACCCCATACCTTGATCTCCAAAATCATATACCCGACTGCCTGTCTCACCTCTCCAATTGATATCTATTAGGCATTACAAACGTAATATATTTAAAACCCAACTTTAAATATTCCCCATCCCCAAACCTACTGCTTCTCAGTAAATGATAACTTCACTTCTATAACTGCTTAAGTAAAAAACCTTATAGTCATCTTTGATTTCTCACTTTCTTTTTCATCCCATGTCTTACAAATATTTCCACACCTTGTTGGTTTTGCCTGCCAAAGATAATATAATTGAACATCTCACTATCTCTTATCCAAGACATCATTGTTTCGCATCTTGATTGTTGTAATATCAGCTTAGTCTTGCTACTTGTACCTTTTCCACCATAGTTTTGTCTTAGCATTACTGTAGCCAATTAATGCCATTTCCATTCTGAAAACACTTAATGGCTTTCCATAGCAGTGAAAATGAAGCCATGCCCAATCTGGTTCCATTTAACTTTCTGACATCATCCCCTATTATTCTTCCTCCCCCGTCACTCTAATTCAGGCTCATCGGCCAATGTATTTCTCCTTGAGCATACCTGGTACACTCCTGTCACAAGGCCTTTGCCCTTGCCTTTCCCTCTTCCTGCATACAGAAAAATGCATATCTAGCTATCTCGTCTCCTTCAGGTGTTTGTTCAAATGCACCTTCTCAGTGAAGCTTTCCTTATCTATGTTATTTTAAATTTCAATCTTCAACTTTTGACTCTGTCAACTCTTTGCTTTATTATTCTCTCTAGCACTCATCAGCATCTGACTTCCTATATATTTTACATTGTATATGTGGTAATTGTGTCTCCCTCTTCTGAAATATAGGTCCATAAACTTGAAGATTTTTGTTTGCTTTATTCCTAATTGCATTCCTTTTGTTTAGAACAGTACCTGACTTACAGTTGGTGCTCCATAAATATTTGTTGAATAACTAAATATTGTCCTAGTATTGCCTGATTTTCCTCTTTTTTCCCCAAGATAAAATAGTCAGTAATAACATGTAAAATTTCTGAATTATTGTACCATTTTCCCCCGTATCTTCTTAAAAGAGCATAATTTACATATAGTGAAATTTGCCCTTTTAATTGTAAAGTTCTGAGAATGCACAAATGTATACAGTTGTGTAACTACCACCACAATCAACATAAAACAATTGTATCATATCCAAATTTCCCTTGTGTCCTTTTGCAGTCTGTTCTTCCTCCACATCCCCAGGACCTGGCAACTAGTGTTTTTGTTTTGGTTTTGTATCTATGGTTTTGTCTTTTCAACAATGTCATATAAATAGAATCATATAGTATGTAGCTTTTAGACTCTGGCTGCTTTCATTTAGCTTAATGAACTTGAGATACATCTAGGTTATTGCATTTATTAGTAATTTGTTGTTTTTATTGCTGAGTCCTCTTCCACTCCATTGTACAGATGAACCATAATTTGTTTATCCATTTCTCAGTTGAACAATATTTGTGCTGTTCTCATAGTTTGGTGATTACTAATAAACACTCATGTACAGATTTTTGTGTAAATTTAAGTTTTTATTTCATTTGTGTGAACACTTAGCAGTGAGGTTTATGGGTTATGTGGTAAGTTTATGTTTAACTACATATGAAGTTTCCACTTGGAAAAATATTTGCAACCCATCCAATGAATGTGAGTTCTAGTTCCTCCACATCCTGCACTTGGTGTCATCAGTTATTTTTTTTAAGCCATTATGATATGTTTGTAGTAAAATCTCATTGTGGTTTTCATTTATGTTGCCTTAATGGTTAATGATGTTGAGCATAATTTCATGTGCTTATTTCCCATCCATATATGTTCTTTGGTAAAGTATTTTTTCAAATCCTTTCTCTGTTTTTAAATTGGGTTGTTGGTTTTTCTTTTATTGAATTTTGAGAGATCTTTATAAATTCCGGATACAAGTCCTTTATCAGATTTATGATTTGAAAAGTATTTTCTCTTAGTCTGTTCCCTGTCTTTTCATTCTTCTAACAGTGACTTTCAAAGAACACACATTTCTAATTTTGGTGAAGTCCAGTTTATCATTTTTTTCTTTTTAAGGATTGAGCTTTGGTGTTGTATCTGAGAAATATTTGCCTAAACCAAAGTCAAAAAGGTTTTCTCTGAATTTTCTCTTAGAAGTCAATTTTAAGTATTTGAATTAATTGAATTTTTATAAAAACATATACACCTGGGAGCTGAATGTGGCTTGTGGGCTGCATTTTGTCACCTCTAGTCTATAGTCTAATCTGGAAACCATCAATAGAAAAAAAAATCCAATAACTCTCTATCCTAGGGCAATCAAATAATGACGTGAAAGGCAAGTACTTTTAAAGCAGTACATATTTTTACTTTTAGAATATACCTTAACATATTTCACCTCTAAAATCACAGAATATGCACTTCTGTACCACTGATTTATCCATTGGGAAAGAAGCATTCAAAATCAATAAATACAAATTAAGCTAACTAATAATCAGAAAGAAAAATTTATTTGATAAATATAGCTTATATTTTAAATATATAGTTTTCTACTTGAGTTATTTTTCAGTACTCTTTGTTTCAATTTTAAATTATCATTTTATGTGGATTATTTTATTGGTAACCTTTGTTTTCTAAAAAATTGAAAAATGTAATTCTGTGTACCCAATTTATATCTGTAACAATATTCTATTATAAAACAGGTAGATTTAAAAATCATTCAGTGAAGGCATCAGTCACTACAGAGGTAGTAGAAATAATAAAGTTTCTGATATTAGTTATATAGATACATGTTAACAGGGGAGAGAAGATTGTAACTACAATTAGGCAATAATTCCATTGTTCACATTCCTCACTATGGAGTTAATGACTAGCTCGAGGGTCCATGAAAAGCAGGGAGTGAATGATGTTTAATGATGCAGCGAGTCATTAAATGCCTTAAAAGGAACCACAGTGTCAGGTATCATTGCCCTTATGAGTGTCCACTGCTACAAGAATAACATTTGAAGTTTATTTGTGCATACATTTCCAAGTTAATATAACTCATTCTGTTGGAAAAAAATCAAAAAATATTTCTGGAGCTCTGATCTGTCTGTTGGCATTTTTGTTCCTCGCTTATAATAAACCAACCAGTTTCACTAGGATTAAAGTGTCATCTTTATAATTAAATTTTAGGCGACACAGCAAAATCAGTAATGAATCTGAGCTAGTAGAAACTCTACTTTCAAATGTTAAAGGACTAAAATTTAATTTTAAATATGTTCCAGAGATCTGAAAGATATATTTCATTTGAGAGATATATTTCATAATGAGAAGTTTAAAATGTAGACATCTTAAAGTAAAGAGTAATTAATCAGACAGAGATAGCCATCCGGTCATAATATATCAGTTCCCTCCTTTAACCATCCCTAAATTCTCAGATATCTTCTAGGGGAATGAGAGACAATTCTACCTCAGTTTAGACTAGATCTGGAAGTGGATCAAAAAAGATAGTCCAATATGTCTTGAATGTGACATGATGATAAATATTGTAGTTTATTGTTCTAAGAATGGGAAATTGTGATCTAAATTAGAATTTATAACCTGCTGTATATATTAGATATCACCATTTGTATATGAATGTTGACAAATGGCTAGATCAGGCAATAGACTGAGCACATTATATAAATTGTATGCTTACTGGTCCCCTAAAAATTAGATAAACCATTGATGTCATATTAATTGGCATTGGGGTGTATTCATTTTATATAGTTCTCCTTTACTCCTATCTTGTTTCCTTTTATTATTAAGAGTCAGTCTGTTTAACAAAAACATCTATAATTTATTAATATTTATTTGAAAAATGCAAGACAGATTTGGAGACATATGGAGACAGAACTGTTCAAAGAAAACCATCAACAGAATACATAGTGGATGAGTATTAGTCGACAAGCTGGGGCCACTCAAATTATTCAAATCAAGGCAGGGAACAAAAGGGATAAAAGTTTTAATTCTTCTTTTACCAAAACTACCTGTGGATAATTTATATATATTGAATTAAAATTTTAATATTCAACATTGTTTTTTAAATGGAGATTAAAAAAGAAAAGCAGACTAAGTTCACTTTATCAAGGCATTACTGATGCAGTAAAATATATAGATTTGTTATAAAACCAAAATAGAGGTATTTCAGAGAGTAAAATATAAAGCTGTGAAAAGTTAAAATATTTAAATATTTGGATGGCAATCTAAAGACAATTGTGGATGAACAGATGAAAACTTTAACAATTGTTGTATTTTGAGCCCTATTGTTTATTGGAACTGTGGTTATTTACATGGACAATTTCTAATCCTATAGGTCTTATTATTCCAGAAGTGTTTTTATCTTAATGTGAAGAAAGTAAGCCTCAGAAAAGCTAACCAAATTACTGAAGTTCACATGGGTAAATAGAATCAAAATTTGGTCTCAGTCTGTGTTGTCTTTGCTTTTTCCACTATGCCGTATTATCCTTCTACAGAGGGCATGCTAATGAGATATCACTTTAATTATACCAGAAGTTTGTTACTCAGAAATATAGAGTGTTTTCTGTTGACAGGAAGAAAGCACAAAACGCATCTAGGAAATCAATATGTCCATGTGATAACATACTTTTTATTTTCTTCACATGAAAATTCCTTATGATTAGGATTTTGTTCATAGTCCCGTATCTATTACTTTACACATTATTCTAAGAAGCTTAGTAATATGTTTTCCTAGTCCATAAAATGTTAAGTGTGATATATTAAAAATTGGAGTGGCAATGCAATGGACAGACACATTGGTTTTAGCAAGAAATGTCAGCTGATAGCAAGGAAGAAAATAGGAAAATGATAGCCATGAGGATTTAAAAACCCCAGCAGTCTGAGTTCATTTAATAGAAGGACAAACTTCCTTAGATAGCTTGATAGCTTCCAAATGTATCACTTTATTAAAGCACAGCATAAAACTGACACTTACATTGATGTTTCTGAGTCATTAAGGAAAAAGTGAAGACAGTAACAGCTCATATTTATTGAATACTTACTATGTGCTGAGTGCTTTTCTAAGTCTTTCTCATTTATTGACTCATTTTGACTTTACAATACCTCTTATTATATCTGTACTCCTATTATTGCCATTTTACAGATGGGGAAAATTAACCTTAGGGGAATTAAGTAACTTGCTCGAGATTGTGTGGATAATATATAGCTTAAAATAAAATTTTTCTGGAGTTTAAAGGGGTACAAATTCATTTATTTGGAGAAGTCATCTTATTTATTTTCAAGCATTTATTAAATTTCTACAGTGTTTCAGACATTGTGCCATATAATATGGAATAAATTGGAGAAGAATAAGATGCTGTCAAGCCCCCTGGGGAGCTCATAAGTGTAGTAGAGGAAACAGGCACATTTGTGCCATTTAATAAGTTCATAGGCCAGAGCATGCTTAACTCAGACTGAAAGTGAGGGAAGCCTGAAGATCAGAGAAGACTTCTCTGAAGCAGTGAACTTCAATAAGGGCACTCAGTCTCTGCACTGCATGAGAAATCAGGTCATTGTGCGTGTGTGTGTGTGTGTGTGTGTGTGAGCGCGTGCGCACCCATGTCCCTCTTACTGTCTCTTATCCTGAGCCCTCACTACCACTGCAAAATTGTCACTTTGGATACAAGTCAGGGGGCAGGATAAGGAGAACTGCAGGGGCAGAGGAGGTTCTGAGAAGTGGGGCCAAAGGAAGGGGAGGGCTGCTGTAGAAGTGTCTTCTCATGTAGGAATTGGAGATTGAGATTAAGTAGATTAAAAGGAGGATGAGAATGCCTAGTACTTGTTTGTTTAGTGACTCACTTGGAGATAAAAATGGTTTTGTTTCTGTTTGTTTGGTTTTAGTATTCAGTAGTTTCTGAGAAAGTGACTATCCTTCAACGAAGAGAAAAATCCTAGTCCAAATAATTTGTTGAAATATTCATTCACTGCTGGCTGCTCTGTCTATTGGGCATTTCATGAAGCGATGTGCTCACATGAAGCATGGGACTAATATTAACGCAGTGCTAGTGGACACTGTGCCTATAATGCTGTTAAGGGCTCTCTGGGTTCCAGAAACAGTAAACTCAACCTGGTGCAAGTCAAGGCTGGGGAGGGGTGAGAAAAGTACCTAGGAAGGTTCCATGGTAACCCAGTAAAAGAGAACTGGCCAGGTGATAGGAAGACAAGGAATCAAGTTAGCTCCAGGGCTGGTGATGTTCCCATTTCCATCTCTGTCTCTTAGAGGGTATCTCATTTGTGAGTCAGCATCAATGTCTCTGTGTCCTGTGTCTACATCTGTCTCCTTTGTGTCTATGTCTCTCTTTTTGTCTCTGTCTCCTTTTGTATGTCTGTCATTTTCTGTCTATGTGGTCACTATCTCTGTATATTTTTGTGTGAGAATGTGTTTTCCCTTCCTCTCTGTTTCTTTCCAGGTCCCTATTCTTCTGTATTTCACTCTGTGTGCCTCTCCCTTTGTCTACTCTGTTGCTTTTCCCTCTGTGTCTTTCTCCTATTTATCTCTGTCTCTTAGGCTCTCTGTCTCTGTCTCTTTCAGTCTGTGTATCCCTTTCTGTCACTCTGTATTTATCTATTGTCTCTGTTTCTCTGTATGTCCATCTCTCTGTGTATCTCTAAGTGATCTCTGAGTCTGTTTTTCTCCAAATGTCTCTCTGGCTGTCTCTCTATAGGAGTATTTCTCTGAACTCCATTCTGTATCTATCTGTGTGGTTGCATCTCTTTCTGTCTCAGTCTCTCTGTCTCTGTCTCTCTCACTCTACACACACACACACACACACACACGCAAACAAACACACATCTCTTTCTTTGTATCTCTGTCTCTGTCTCCCCTTGCTTGTTTATAAAATGGCCCCCAAGTGACGACTTCTTTTGCTAAGAGAAATACCAGACAGATCAACTTTCTATAGCTAATTGCTTCTTTCTGCTCTTAATTCAAATTTCTCAAAAAAGATATCCCGATAAACTTATTAAATCTTCTTGAGACAGCCCCTATCAGGCATACAATATTAGCCATTTTATGGATAAACCATGTTTACTCTTGGCCCAATAAAGGGATGGTCATGGGGCACAACCATGTGTTACAGTGACTATTTAGCAAGACTATGGGAAAGAGTAGATTCCCTGTGAGGGAATTATGGCTTAGGTTTTTTCAAATTGCATCTAGTATCCCATCAAGTGGGAATCATTAACTTTATTTTATTGATGAAGAAACCCATTCTCAAAAAGTTTAACAAGTTGCCAAGGGTCACAAATTTAACAAAGATGGATCAGGAATTGAAACAAGTCTGTCTAATCCAATGGCCAAGTTCTTTCCACCAGATTATGCCTCTAAAATAAGTCATAAAACATTCTTAGCTTTTAATCCATAAATTCCACAGATAAAAAGTTATTAATAAATAATTCAGCTGAAGCTATAAGTTATTCCTTGGGGCATTATGTATGCAATTCAAATGACTCCATATGCTCCCGGCTTCTCAGGTCAACCTTACCCTTAATATCCAAATCAACATACTTAAATCCTTATCCCACATTCTTTGAGAAATAAAATTCCCTCTCCAGTATCACTGAGAATTTCCCTGAATGGTTAGTCCCACTTTATTTTCACATTTTCATTGAAATCTTCATCAGGATGACCAACCTTCCAGTTTGATATATTCTCCATTATAGATTTTTGAATTAATTTTGATTTTTAACAAAAATTACGTTAAAGAATTATTTATTTTTGATTATTGAGTATTTTTGGTTCCCTTAAATTTTGCACCCTGTAGAATGCCTCACTCATCTCACTATAATCCCAGCCCTAACGACCATTTAGTTTTAGCCAGAGGAGCAGCAACAACAGAACAAAGACTGTAATAAATGGCCACTTAAGTAGGAGACACCTACCTGTTCTTCCTTTATCTATCTATCTATCTATCTATCTACCTATCTATCTATCTATCTCTCATCTTCTTAACCTTCAACACATCTAAGAACCAGAGCCTAGGGGAGAAAGAGGGAGTAGGTCTTCTTAGAGGCTGACTATGTCAAGGTGAAGAAGAGATAGGAAGAGGACAATATCAGACTACACATTCCTCCCTGTTTCAGGTTCCTGTATATATACAGTCCTGGCTAGCAATGGGAGAGAGGAAGATCTAAATCAGTTATAACTGGTCTAAACTGAGCTTTTTATAACCACACATGACTGGGAGTTGTGTAATCTACTTAAGGTGTCTTTAAAGAAAAGGAAAGAGAGATACAACATAGCTCAGGTGCAGGCAGTGTTTGGAGAAAAACCTCACAAAACCATTTAACATTTATACCCAACCAAGTTGAAATGATTGAATAAATTAGTTACATTGGACTATAAACAATATGCCATTTCACCTTCTTTCAATAACCAAGCATAGTACTAGTCATACAACAAGAGCCACAAATACTGCTACTTTTACATGACTTTATTCAGAAAGAAGAAATAAAAATTTGTAGTCATCAGAAATATTTTTCTTTTGAATGACAAATAACAAGATAGGTGAGGGGGGATGTACTAAAATAGTCCAGGCGTGTTATTCAGGATGACCCTAATCAGGCACAGGACAAGTGATGTGAGAGAAGAGCCAGCAAAGAAGAGCAGGGGAATTTACTCTTGACATTTCTGACCTAATATTAAAATCAACATGAGATTAGGAAGAGAGGACCAGACCTAGAAAAAAATCTCCAGAGACCACCATATCCAGTCCCCTGCCTTCAGGCAGGTGAGAATCTTCAACATCCAGGACAATGTATTGTAGATAAAAAAAGATTTGCTTAAGGATTTTATACTGCTTAGGACATCTAGATAAGAATTATTTCCAACCTTTTTTTTTTTTTTTTTTTGTGGTACGCGGGCCTCTCACTGTTGTGGCCTCTCCCGTTGCGGAGCACAGGCTCTGGACGCTCAGGCTCAGCGGCCATGACTCACGGGCCCAGCCGCTCCGCGGCATGTGGGATCTTCCCGGACCGGGGCACGAACCCGCGTCCCCTGCATCGGCAGGTGGACTCTCAACCACTGCACCACCAGGGAAGCCCCCAACATTTTTTGACAGACAATTTTTTTTCTTGTACCTACAATAGCACTGATATTCTGCTTTTCCTATAATTCAATTAATGTTCCCAAGATAAATTTTTCTTAAATAGTATTAAATTATGTTGGTATATTAAAAACTAAGGACTTTAACTAATAGATGAAAAAGTACACATGGAAAAAAATACTGTGAGGTACAACTAATACCCTGTACTTGTCATGTGGCTCTGTCCTCTTTTCAAAGGCTGGGCTAACTGAATCACATCTCACAAATGGCTTGTTTTAATGTTACAGCATTTGGCAAAGCTACATTATAGAAAAATGACTACTCTATGCATATATATTGTACTTTCAAAGAATATTTTCTATGCTGGAATTTTGAGTACAGTAGTAAAGAAAATTCATGTACCTCAAGTGAAAACTAAACACGAATTTAAAAAATAAAAACATACATTAAGCAGTCTAAGATCTATTTGTATTCCCTCTCTTCCCTAAAATCACTACAAGAGAGGAATTAATTTTTAAATCTTAGTAAAGAGATAGGCATCAGTTGGATCTATTTGATATATAGGCACTATTTCTTTATGTAACGTGTTTTTATAGTATTCTCTGAAAACAGATTTTTCAGTAAAAGTTTTCTGAAAATAGATTTTAGTGTTTTACTCACATCTATACACCTTGAGCTCATTTAGAATACAATTATTTGGAAATTTGCAACCAAAGGTAAAGTGAACTGACGTTATTTCCTACTTTGAAACTCTCCCTTAAATCTCCCACTCTTATGCCATATGCCCATGAGTTTTGGAGGTCTTTAGATCAAGATCAGAATATTACAGCAAACCTGCCTCTATTTGGGAGAACTAAGAATATTGAAGAGTAAATTTGGATGATAACTAGGTAGTCGGCAAAGCATGGAGAATAAAAATATCTGGATGTAATTTAGGATGATCAATTAGCTGCTACCTTTTTCATGTTTTCTTTGGAAAGAGCTTGTCTTTCTTTCTAACTGTTTTCTGTTTCTGAGTTCCTAGACCTGAAGAGGCAGGTTTCTTAACCACATTTTGAATGGTAAATTTGGATCAAACACCTCTCTTTCTATTTCAATCATAACTGGATGGGGCTGATCTCATGCCCTAGTCTCAGGGTGGGGCATGACCTAGATCTAGTCATTGCCCCTCTTTCTGGTTGTTGTCATCGGTTTAAAAAAGAACCTGTGCCTATGGTAGGACAATGAAAGACATGACTAGAAAATAGTGTTTTCTTTTCTTTAGAATTGCTAAGTATAAAGATAATGCATACTGAGGACTTCTGGTAGCTATCTTTGCTACTACATGGCAGGAGCCTACCTAAGAATAAAGCCAACAGGAAGAAAAGCAGAGCAAGGGATGGAGAGAAAGATCGAGTCCTGCTAACCTCATTTGACCCATGAATGTGTCAGTCATGTAGGTCAATAAAGTCCTCTCTATTTGTGTGTGCAGATTAGCTTAATTTGAATTGGGTCTGTGTCACTTGCAACCAAAAGAATCTTGACCAGTCCAAGGCTAAAACCCATTAAGTGCTTACTACCTTGTACACACCATGCTAAATTCCTTATATCCATTATCTCATTTAATCCTTCCAGTGACTTAGGAAGGCAGTTTAACTTGGATCCTGGACTCAGACTGTTTAGATTCAAATCTCTCTCTCTCTCTCTCTCTCTCTCTCTCTTTTTTCTCTCTCTTTCTTGGTTGTATTACTTGAAGCAATTTATTCACACTCCGTGTGCCTCTGTTTGGGGGTGGTGGTGGTATTAATAGTACTGACCTCAAGGTTTTTGTAATTAGTAAATAGTTTAATGTATATACAGTTCTTAGAATAGTTTGTTACTCTTATGAAAGATGAGCAATTATTTCACATTTGACGAATGGGGGAACTCAGTACCAGAGAGGGGTTAATTTATCCACTTTGACACATTCAGGAAGCATCAGAGCTGTGATGTGAACTGAAATCTGTCTGGTTGAATCTGAAATTCATTTTTCTAACCACAGTTAAAATTCCAATAATAACAAATAAGTAACAACAATAATGATTATTATTGTGACTGCTTTTTTTGAATGCATACTGTTTGGTAGGCAGTTTTCTTATATCATCTTTAAATCTACAAAAACTTTGAAGACTAGTATTATGATCCCAATTTTTTAGATAAGGAAATTGAGGCTTATAAGTAACTTGCTTAAAGTCATACAGTCTAGGCCACTACATAATCCATTCACTTTCCGAGCCCAGTTGTGCAACATAGTAGCCCTGTAACAGCAAGTAAATATCAGATTTTAATTTCAAACTAAGCTTAGCTGCTTCCACATTTATATTCTTTCAGTTGCACTGTCTTTAGCTCTCACTGTTCTCCAGTCTTTCAGCCACTTATCATGGCTAAACCATTTTACCATCTTATGGACCAATTATTTTTTATTCTAGGCATGAAGGGGGTGAGGGCTCAGAGGTATCTATGAAGTCATCTCACAGAGATGGGGATAATTTATAGTTGATACAATGCAAAATGAGATAGTAGGAGTTGGGGTAATGAAGCTATAGCTACCATATTTAAATCCCATTTTGAGAGAAATATTCCAAGCATCTGAAACCCTAGATTACCTCATACATTTGTGACAGCTCTTATGATAGTATAGTATTCCAGGTTTCAAAGCTAAAAATTAAATGTTATAAGAGGTACACTAGAGCTCATAAAGCAATCAGTATGATTTTCTCTTAAAATTTTGAAAAGATTATTTAGCCTTCAAGCAGCTGTGGGATACTTTAAGTTGTACAATAAATATTAGCATGCAAATAATTTGGGGAGCATAATGAAAAAGATGGTGACAGCTAATATGTAACTGGAAATAGTCAATCATGGGGTATTTACTGAGCACTATATGAAGTATGATGTCATTCCATACTTTATACCTAGTCTTCATTTAAACATTTCCTTCTGTTTGTCCTCATAATTATACCTCTGTTTCTCAGATCATGTGTTCTGATTCTTGGTTTAAAAAAATACAACAATAGTAGCTATAATAGGGTGTTTAAGTCAACTGTAAGATCTGGTTTGTTAAGTTTAAAGAAAGAGACATACTCTGGAAGACTAGAAGAAAAGTATGTTGCATTAATAATTTTCAGTTTTGTGTCAATTCTAATGGTCCCACTAGCTTTTTCTTCTGAGGGCTGAGTATTCCCATGGCATTCAACTGTTATAGTACATAGTTTTCAGCAGATACTTCATCAGCCTTCTCTAGGCACTCTAATTAATCAGTTTTGCTCTTAAAATGGGCCACCTGAATATAAGTGACATATGTTCAGATGTATAAGGTCAAACAGAGGAAACTGATGCTATTAAGTCCTGTGATCTAGACGGTATGCCTTTATTAGCTTAATCTTAAATTTTCATTAGCACTTTTTTCAGACTCATGACATAGTTGGTTATATGGGATTTATTACCAGTCTACAGAGTGGGTGCACCAATTTATACTCCAACCAGAAGTGTGTGAGAGTTTTCCCACATTCTCGTCAGTACGTGGCTCTGTCAGACTTTTGCCAATCTCAGGGGGAAAATAGTATCTTATTTTTATTTTAACTTCTATTTTCCTGATTCCTAAGGGTAATCCAGTTTTTTCCTGCTGGCGGTGACCCCAGAATTTTGTAGCCAAATATCCAGATACCCAGCTTCTAGATATCCCAGTCAGCCTGGGGAGGCTTCAGTTTTAGGAGTTGAGCTCTGTGCCATCTCTTTCTGGTTATAGCTTCAGAGACCAAAGGGTCCAAATACTGAGTTTAGAGATCCAACCTCTTCTTAACTAATGTATGAAATCTATTCTCTTCTCAGTAGCCAGTGTTCCTGTGAAAAAGTAATTCAGATAATGTCACTCCCCAAGGTTCTTACATTGGCCTATATGGTTCTACATGATCTTGCCCCCAGGTTATCTCTCTGATCTCATCTTCTACACCACTCTTACTTTTGTTCTTTGACCTCAAACTATGCAGACCTTGATGTCTTTTAAGTACACCAACCAAGCAGGATTCTATCTCAGGGTTTTGAAATTGTAGTTCTCTCCGTCTGTTAATCTCTTTCCCAGATATTTGCATGGCTCAAACTCTCTTTTCATTCAGGTCTCTGCCTAAAAGATCTGTCACCTTCTCAGAGAAACTTTACTTGCTCCATCTTTATTCTCTCACCCTGCTTTATTCTTCTTCGTGGCTCATATTATAATAAATTTATATTTGTGTTTATTATCTCTCTCATCCATTTGAATGTCAGCTCCATGAAAGTCAGGATTTCATTATAGTCATCGCTATATCCTCACCTCTCAGAATAGTACCTGGCACATAACAGAGTAAGGGCTCAATAAGTACTTGTTGATTGAATAAAGTATCAGATTTAATCCTCAACCAGTATGTGAAGTCAGTGTGATTATTCCCAGCGCTTCAGAATCAGTGAAGCTGCTAATATTCACAGAGGTTAAATAACTTGCCTAAGGCTACCTTGCTAATAATTGGCAACACTAACTCTGTTACATGTCTTTCAGAAAACAAAGACCATCAAAATTTGATTACAAGTAATGGGTATCCATAGGTATGCCTCATCATCTTATTTATATTTTTCTCACATTATAAATTAGTTCCTGTAAACATTTTGCTTAAAAGCCCTTCAATAGTTTTCCATTTGCACTTAGAATAAAATCCAAACTTTCACCATGACCTTCAAGGCCTTGCATGATATCCAACTTCATCTGGCCCCTATTTAAAAAATTAAATAGATGTATTTCCAAATTAACTACAAAGATAAACTAGGTTATCATTACTCACATATAAGTTTTCAACTATCCCGGCACATTTAGGATATAATGTATTTGCCTACAACTTTTCAGGAATTTATCTACATGTACAAAACGAAGTACATCTTTAGAGACCTACAGAGGGTGGCATTAATGACCAGTTTTCTAAGGAATGAGGAAATATTATTTTATACTATATTGCACCTCTAACTTTTCAAATATAGTTTTACTTTAGTTGAATGACACACTATTTCAAAATGAGTACTTTATTATTGTTTACTTTTTTCAAGTAGAGTCAATATCTAGATTGGAGTATAATTTGGGCAATTGTTGCAGGGATCAGAATACACTATCAGGCATTTGTTCTTGTTGATTTTATTATGCCTATGTTATGCATCTCATTTTCTCCTCAGTCGTTTGAATAATTTTATGTAAATCAGCATTCTTTATTTGTCCTCAGATTCTCATTTTTGAGTCCAAGTCTATATTTTGGCACAAGTACAGCTTTTGGAAGCTTTTAGAAGGAAGCTGAGATACATACATGATTTCAGGAAGTACCTAAATATAGATAATTATTAGATATACATCTACAATGCTAACCTCTCTTGCTCTGTTTGTCCCACATTCTCTGTCATCCACACATTTCTCTTTGGAATCTAAATGATATCTCAAATTTAATATACCCCCCAACCTCCTGTTGTAATTTTCTCATTACAACAATTGGCTCCACTAATCTCCCAGCTTCGCAAATTCTACTATTCTTCATATCTTCACACCATCGAGATCTGCCCATTTCCTCCCCTGAAATATATTTTGGCTTCTGTGCTTCCATTCTACATTTATGCTATTCTGGTCCTTATCATCCAACTTTTAGATTACAGCAATAGGGTCATCTCTACACTCCAATGTATGTTACATAATTGTGAAAAGCATCTTTGGCAAATAAAATTTATATCAGCTCACTCTCTGTTTTCATTATTCTGAACATAAAATTTAATAATAATAACAACAACAGCTAACATTTGCCTAACAATTAATGTTCTAGGGCCTCTTAAATGCTTTACATGTACTGATTCCATTGATTTTCAATAACCATAAAGTAGCTTACTATTATTATTCTCAATTTACAGAAACTGCAGGAACAGAGAAGTTAAGTAACTTGCTAAGATTTCATAGCTAATCAGTAAGTTTTCCTGTTTCATCTATCAAACTTTTCTGCTTATTACTTTTAACCACTTACCACGTTTGTTCCCCATACCACCTCACTGATCTTATTTCTTTAGGAGTGAATGCACGTCCCATTGAAAGACTATTCAAATGGAAGATTCCATCAAAAAATCAAGGACCCATAAATGGAAATTAAGAGCCACCCAAATTGCTTAAAATACAAGCACACCTGCACTTACTCTAAGGGCAGCAGCATTTTTGCTGAGTTTCTAAATCAGTTACATATGTCAATATGTTTTCAATTTTGGCCATGGCAAATCTATCCCTCATTTAAAGGGAAAGGAAAAGACTAGACCATCACACAGATTTACAAACAGGGAGCTTTCCTTGGCAGATGTTGATGTGGTCTTAACCTCTCCAGGCTTAGCAGCTGGACTCAGACACTAATGATTGCTGTGTCATTCTCCAGTTTGTGACTAATCCAAACTGCCTCTGTTCTTGGGGGAAACCAGTCATCTGTGAACTAAGTGATTGGTCATATCAGTTTTATGTTATACAGTTCTCATCTGCAAAGACCTATGCCTGCCAGCTCACCTAGAGAAAGCTGTCAGAAGTCAAATTCCTACTCCAAACCCCCCAAAGTCAGCACTGCCAGCACAGATGAGTCCTTACTTATCTCTCTGCATCCCCCTTGTGCCTCCTGTCATTTCAAAGAAATGTTAGATTTCTTACCAAGTAGCAGTAGAGGAGATTGGATATTAAATCCTCTGAACTCCCAAAGAGAAGCAATATTAATATAGTAAGGAGGATAAATAAAAAACAGACATGAACCAAGCAGAAATAGGTTTGATTTTTGACTCTTCTATTTACTGTCTCTACCAGCAAGAACAAACTATATAATTTTCCTCAACCTCATAAACTCACCTGTAAAATGGGGCCAGGTCCTAATTTATGGACTGCTATGTGGATTAAGTGGCATAACATGTGTAAAGTACCTTGTACAACACCTGGCATTCAACAAATGAAAGACACTACATACAAAAAAGTACATTTAAAATCTATATGGAACTTCTGGCCTCCATTTGGCATGTAAAAACTTGGGGAGAGCATCACTTATACCCTTTGACACCAACAAAAAAACTGAACAAACTAGACATTCACAAATTTTCTCATCACAAAACTGAGGTCACAGGGCAACCAATTAATGTGCAATCTAAGAAAACTAAGACGTTTCAAGAGTAGACAGGACACAAGTTCTTTATTCTTACTTGGGGCAGACATAGATACCTGTAAGAAGATTTCAGCTAAAATTGCTAACAAACTGGTAAAAGCCAAGTCTAGGTTAGCAAAAGAATATAGAATCTTTTAAGACCACACAGGTAAGAGGAATGTGCACTCACTTGAAGGCTATTCTTTCATGAACCTAAGTGGGTTAGAATAGCAAAAGTCCTGAAAAAAGCACTCCTCATTGTAAAGGCCTGGGGTAGGAGAACAACAGCCGCTGTGGGAAAGGCAGAAAAAAACAAGATACCTCTGCCCTATAGAACAAAAGACTCAAACATGGGCAAAAATGGCAACCAACACTGTCAACCATAGGGCACGCCTTCCCTTTGGGAAATAGGGAAAGGATTTGAGAACTTTCAAAGGAATAAGTGTGGTTTTTTGTGCATGTTTTTAGTTGGGCTATTTTCTTATCGTTGAGTTTTGAGAGTTCTTTAAATATTTTGGATAAAAGTCATTTGTCAGATATGTGATTTGCAAATATTTCTTCTCAGTCTAGAACTTGTCTTCTCATTTTCTTATTCAATGTATTTCATAGAACAAATGTTTTTAATTTTTATAAATCACAATTTATTATTTTTTCTATTATGGACTGTGCTTTTAGTGTCATGTCAAAAAAATACTTGCCTAACGTAAGCTCACAAAACTTTCTCCTGTGATTTCTTCTGTAAGTTTTATAGTTTTACATTTTTAGTTAGATCTGTGATCCACTGTGAGTTAATTTTTTTTACGGTGTGGGTTTAAAGTTTAGGTCAGTGTTCTTTTTACACATGTGGGTATCCAACTTGTTGGAATGATTGTCATTGAATTGCCTTTGGACTATATTTTTGTGTGTCTATTTGTGGGCTCTGTGTGTCTATTGTTTTCTCAATATCACACTGCCTTTGTTACTGTGTGTGTGTGTGTGTGTGTGTGTATAAATATTTTAGTAAATCTTGAAATCAGATAGTATGAGTCCTCCAAACAGTTTTGGCTATTCTGTTTCTCTTCACTTCTGTGTAAATTTTAGAATCAGCTTATTATCAAAACTCCTTGTGGGATTTTGATTGGGATTACATTGTATTTGCAGATCAAGTTGGGGAGAATTAGCACCTAAACAATATTAAGTCACATACGTATGAACATGGAATATATCTCCATTCATTTAGGTCTTCTTTGATTTTTTAATTCATTGTTTGTAATTTTAGGCATTCATATCCTATTCTCAGGGTAGGATAGGATAGGATTTTTTAAGGTATGCAACTTAGGATTTTATTTTTTGGTGCTACTGTAAGTGGTACTTGAAAAAAATTTTGAATCCCAAATTTTCACCCTTAGTTTAAAGTAATATAACTGATTTTTATGTATTGACCTTGTGTCCTGTAACCTCCCAGTTCTAGAGGTTTTTGGTAGAATCTTTGAAATTTTTTTCCATATAGAATATTATACTGTCAGCATAAAGTTACATTTCTTTCTAATTTCTATGCTATTGATTTATCTATTTAGTCTTATTGCACTGGCTAGGATTTCTACTACAATGTTGAATAATAGAGGCGAAGAGACATTTTGCCATTTTCCCAATCTTGGTAAGAAAACAATTAGTCTTTAACCATTAAGTAGTATGTTAGGTGTAGTAGGCTTCTTGTAGTCACCTTTTGTGATAGCTGTGATTTGTAATAAATACATATTTGGTCTTTCTCTGCATTCTGGCACAGAGCTCCTAACACTCTTGCTGAGATGGGTGCTAGTTACCCTTGTGGTAGAGGGTTGGAAGTTTCAGCCCCAACTTCCAACCTCCAGGGAGTGGCGGGGGGGTAGATGTTGAATTAATCACCAATGGATAATGATTTAATCAACCATGCCTAGGTAATGAATCCTTCATAGAAAGGACGGGGTTTGGAGAGCTTTCAGGTTGGTGAACAAGAACACATCCTTCCCCATGCACCCCACACTCCCTGGGGAAAGAAGCTCTGTTCTCTGGATCCTTCTGGATCTCACCCTATGTATCTCTTCATCTGGCTGTTCATTTGTATCCTTTAATATCCTTTGTAACAAACCAGTAAGTAATATAGTAAATAAACTTTTCCTGAGTTCTTTGAGCCATTTTAGCAAATTAATTGAACCTGAAGTGAGGGTCTTGGGACCCTCTGATTTATAGCCAGTTGATCAGAAGAACAGGTACTGTACTTACAATTGGCATCTGAAGTGGAGACAGTCTTGTGAGACTGAAATCTTAACCTGTGAGATCTGATTCTATCTCCAGATAAATAGTGTCAGAATTAAAGTGTAGGGAACACAGCTGATGTCTGCCTGAGAGTTACAGAATTGCTTGATTTGGAAAAAAATCCTGCACATTTGGTGAACAGAAGTGCCAGAAGTGAAATATTGAGAGTGAGTGTTGAGGAAAATACACGAGTGTTTTCTCATATTACCCTTTATCAGATTTTTAAAAGTTTATGTTTATTTCTAGTCGTCTGAGAATTTTTATAAAGCATGGCTTCTATAGTATTTTGTTTAATGCTTTTGTTGTATTGAGATGATGGTATGATATGTTAATATGGTGAATTACATTGAGTTTTGAACATTAAAACAATCTTGCACTTTGGGACAGACTCCATTTCATTATGATGAATTATTTTATTTTATATTGCTGGATACAATTTACTAATACTCTGTGGAGAATGTGTGCATCTATGTTAATAAGAGGTATAGGTCTGAAAATTTGGGGGTTTTTTCCCCTTCAATTCCATTTTCTTGTTTTTGTATTAGGGTAATTCTGACCTCACAAAATTGTTTGTGAAGTGCTCCCTCCTATATTCTGAAAAGATTGTGTAGAAACGGTATTGCTCTTATTTTTATAATTTATTTTGGTAGAAGCTTAGAATACCTATTTGAGATATTTCTTCTTTTACAATATAAGCACCTAATGCTATAAATTGTCCTCTAAGCAGTACTTGAACAGTATCGAACAAATTCTGGCATACTATATTTTATTTTCATTTAATTTAAAAATTTAAAAAATTTTCCTTTGATATTTGCTTTTTGACCTTTAGGTTATATAGACGTGTTATTTACTTTCCCAATATTTGAGGATTTCCAGGCTATATTTGTTACTGATTTCTAGTTTCTCTTATAGTCTGGAAACAAAATAGTGCATGACTTCTATTGTTTTAAATTTGTTAAGGTTTATTTTATTGACCCAAATAAGGTTTATCATAATGAATTTTCCATGTGCTGGAAAATAATGTGGATTTTGTTATGGTTTTTTTTGGTTGAATTTTTGATATATATCAATTAGGTCAGGTTGCTTGATAGTATTATTTGGTTCTTCTATATCCTTACCTGGTTTTCTGCATATTTTTCTGTCAATTACTGAGAAAAGAATGTTGAAATCTATTGATACAACTATAATTATGAATTTTTCTACTCTTTATTTCAGTTCTATCAGTTTTTGCTTTGTGTATTTTGAAGTCCCATTGTTAGGCAGTCACATACATAGTTAGGATCATTATATCTTTTGGAGAATTGATCTCTTTATCCTTATGTGATGCCTCTCTTTATTCCTTTATAATATTCCTTGTTCTGAAGCCTACTATGTCTAACAGAGATATAGCCACTCTCCTGGAGCTTTAGGAGGGATATCGTTTCTGCAGGAAATGACCGTCTAAGAATTCACCTATGCCACAAGTTCAAGAATTATCAATTGATCAGAATGAAAATGTTAAACCTTAAATTTTAAATCTTGAGAATAAAAATACAGTTCACACATTAAAAAAAAAAAAAAAGAAATATAGCCACTCTCATTTTCTTTTGGTTGATGCTTTTCATGGTATATTTGTGTATATATGCCTTCATATATAAAGGGGGTTTCTTCTGGACAATATTTAGTTAGATCTTGCTTTTTTAATCCAATCTGGCAACCATTTTTAAACTAGTTTTTAAACATTGACATTTAATATAATTTTTATATGATTGAATAAAAATCTACCATCTTGCTAGCTATTTTCTATTTGTCCCATGGGTCGTTATTTTTTCCCCTGTTCTGCCTGCACTTGATCTAATTTAGCATTTCTAGGGCTCTATTTTATCTTCTTTATTGACTTATTAATTCTATATATTTAAAAAATAATTTAGTGGCACCTTAAGGTTTACAATATACACCTTTAGTTAATCTGTGTCTGCCTTTAGGTAAGACATTTTTACATGTAGTATAAGAGCCTTTCAACATTGTGTTCCCAATTCCTCCCTCCCATCCTTTGTGCTATTTTATGTCATGTATGTCACTTTCACGCATGCCTTAAACACAGAATATATTACTACTACTTTGTCTTAGACAAACAGTTATGTGTTAGGGTAATTAATGCAGGAAATATTAATTTTATTTCTATCTTCATTTATTCCTTTACAGTGCTCTTTATTTCTTTATGTAAATCCAGTTTTCTATCTAGTATCATATTTCTTCTTCCTAAACAAATCCTTTTAACCTTCTTTGCAGTGCAGGTCTGCAGTCAATGGATTCTCTCATTTGTTTTTTAGAAATTATTTATTTTATTTTTAATAACATCTTTATTGAGATATAATTCACATACCATAAAATTCACCATTTTTAAAGGGTATGGTTCTGTGGTTTTTAGTATATTAGCAAAGTTGTGCAATCATAACCATTATCTAGTTCCAGAACATTTTCATCACCCTGAATAGAAACACTGCACCCATTAGCAGTCACTCCTTTTTAGCAGCACTCCCCATTTCCCCTCCCCTCTATCCCTGGGAAACCACTAACCTACTTTGTCTCTGTGGATTAGCCTATTCTGAATATTTCATATGGCCTTTTGTGTTGGCTTCTTTTACTTAGAATAATGCTTTCAAGATCCATCCATGTTATAGTGCTGAAGAAAGATGATGATGAAGAGAATAACTGTTAACCTATTATTGACACTTATTTTGGGGCCAAACCTATTTTATAGTCCCAGTAGTGTCCTTCATGGATTTGCTTCTTGGGAGCTGGGATGCTTAGAGTCTAGTTCTCAGCCCAACTGACTTTTTCCTCAAACTGTGTTTCTTCATGCTCAATCTACATAATGTGTTGGTTTTGGAGTAAAGTTAGCTCGTGGAAGGAAGGGAAAGAAATTAAATGGAAAAAACACTTCTTGAACACTTATTGAAATGAAAAAACCACTTATTGAAGACCTATTATTTCTCAAGACTTGCATATATGTGATTATATTTAATGCCATAAAAACTCTCTGAGGTAGGTACTAAGTATATCTCCATCTGTATAAAACTATGCCCAAATTTGCATGGCAAGTAAATGATGGTTTCAAACCCAGGTTTTTTGGAATAAATGCAATATTCACTATAACACACTTTAATAGAATTTTTTAAAAAGAAAAGTGATATTACTAATAAATACCATAAAATTACTGAAGGTACTATACTTCTCAATAGGCTTATAGTACCTAATTATGCATCACAGTTATAAAATAATTTATGTACACTTATTTTAAATAATCATAATTTTGAATATACCTAAGCTCTGTGCTCTTGATAAACATTGAGAGTCAAATAAATCCTCTCATTCTTTGTCATTCAGGAAGGGATTTACTGCAAAGACCCACATTTCACAGTGTGACTTAGATACTTAGATAAGACTTCTGGATAACCCCCTTCTTTACTGAGGACAAAGCCTGACAGAGATCTTCCAAATTCCCTGTTTTTTGCCTCATAAATAATTAGCCAAATTGTTTGTATCCACTGAACAATGAGAAGAAAATGCTTGTGAACTTGACCAAAATTTAAGCTTCTCTCCTTCCCACAAGGCCCTTAAGTTTGACCCACTCTTAACCTGAACTAGCATTGGAATGTGGAATAGCTCCTTGTATTAGGGTTCTCCAGAAAAACAGAACCAATAGAATGTGTGTGTGTGTTTATTTATTTATTTTAAGGAATTGGCTCATGCAGTTATGGAGGCTGGCAAGTGTAAAATTTGTAGGGTGGGCCAACATGCTGGAGACCCAGGAAAGAGCCAATTCTACAGTTCAAAACCGAAGGTGTTCTGCTGGAAGAATCCTCTCTTTCTTAGAGGAGGTCAGTCTTTGTTCTAATTAGGCCTTCAACTTATTTTATAAGGCCCACCCACATTATGGAAGGCAGTCTGCTTTACTCAAAACCCACCAATTTAAATGTTAATCTCATCTAAAAACACCCTCATAGAAACAGCCAGAATAATGTTTCACCACATTTCTTGGCACCGTGGCCCAGCTGAGTTAACACATAAAAATTAATTAACATTGCTCATCTCCTTAAGGACCTCTCCTGACAAAGACATTCCTTGATTAATTGTGAATCTTGATTGTTTCTAGCCTTGTTTTCCCCTCCCTGTAAAAGAAAAGTCCTTTTCTGCCTGACCTTTGAGAAGTTTAGGATCTTATCATCAGAGCATTCTCTGTATTGCAATAGTCCCTCTGCTCTATTGCAATGACCTTTTTGAATAAAATCTCTCTTTACCTAAGTCCACATATGTTTTTTATTGACCAATATCATGTAGCACATAAAAACTTGTGAATTCCAAATTAATGGCAGGATTACGATTCTGGTTTGTTTATTTTTTGGTGATCCCTGAATACACTTCCAAAGTAGGTAGCTCCTTTATTGATTGGAGACAATTGCTTAAAAGTGGATGACTGAATGAAAGTCAAAAGTTCTAATGAGTTTTTGAGCTGGGTTACAAATAACGTCTGACTAGACTTATGTACACTAAAGTTCTTTTCGAAATTCTGCTGATGGGAAATGAATATAAACTAGAATTAACCAATTTTAAGGCCCCTGCTGAGATTTATTCTTTGACAGTTGACAGAAATACTCAGAAATTAGCATTTTGGTAAAACCTTTATTTGTTTAAGATGCCTCTTAGCCAAAGAGACTGTCTGTACAAAAGGATTAACCTATTGACAATGACTTTCTAAATCCAAGCCCATTGAATAACAAGCACTGAATGTGTTTACCTTCCTAATGCACCACAATTCACTATGAAGCTGGCTTTCTTGAAAAGGTCAAAATGCATGAAGAGCTGAATTTCAATAGGAAGACATACAGAAATTTGAAGCTGAATGGAATCGGGTTTCTTGAATATAAATAGAAAGTAAATTATATGAATGTGGGTCATCTAAGTGGATAACACCACTCAAAAAATCCGCACTTATTTTTTAGGCTATTTTATTTCTTGTCAAGCACATTATTATTCTCTTAAATAAAACACTTTATATTGTTCCAAGGACCTCAATAACTGCAGTGATATTCTTGCAAACCAAGTCTCAAAGTTCCCTATGTGAAAAGACCAATAGCCTCTTTATGTATTGAACATTTCCAGGTATATTAGGTATATTCTGGTATTCACTACAGACAAATGCTACTTTTGAACAGGTGGAGCAAGAAAAGAAGAGATTGATGAAATTGTAGAATTTAATTTTGACTTTTTCCTGGGCAACTCCTTTTCTGACCTGACTTTTGTGGTTCTACTAAAACTGATTTTTAGTATAGGTAAATCATACATTTATACAATATGACTATTATAGTGCATTCCAAACAGATTTTTATCAACACTGGTGACTTAGGCTTATAGTGGCCACTTAAAAATTAGGAAAAATGGGTGATTTTTAATTTCTATAACTGGCTTCTGGTGCAGAAACACCACCACTTCTCAGAAAAAAAAAAAAAAAAAAGGCATTTTAAGGACTGTAAACCTGTCTCCTTCCTGTGACAGTAAAAGGCCTTGTAGTGCTTCTCCAACTCAGTGGTAACCTATTTAGTGCTTATGTGATAAGATCCAGAGCTCTGTCTTTGGATAATAATTCTTCAAGGTTTTATAGAAAAGAAATCAGACTCACTTCTCCATCTTGATAGACTCAATTGTGACAATGTATTATGGATTGCATTGTATACCTAGCTAATGCAATTACTTCTTCTTAAACCTATTGGGTGCCTCAGTGTAGACAGGAGAGAGCTCATGTTTCACGAAAAAACAGACACCAATAAAATTAAAGACAGTGAGAGTTACATGTAATATTTACTAATCTAGTTGTATATACTGCCCTTCATATATAAATATGGTATTACTGAACCCCCCTCACTAAGGCATGCACTTGGAATTATTTTGCAGGTAAGGAGATATGCCTACACTCAGTCCTCCATTGTGAATGGTTTTGAATGAGCTGGCTTGTATGAAGAGTAGGATCTGTAGTCCTGGAACAGGGATAATTTTTTTTTCTTTCAGTGTATAAGCAAACTGGGTCACATAGGGAACAAATGTAGGATATTGGTTTCTTTGGCACTATGGTGTAAAGAGTTGAACTAAATGGTTCTGATTATGATGATTAGGGGGCAAAAACATCATCCTCTGCTCTTCTGTTTTGCTGTTAATATTTTTAAAAACAAGTATACCTTAACAATACTTTATAGATTGTATGAATTTTATTTTTTTAATTTTTAAATTTTTTAGTATATGCTATTATTTATTTTTTATTAAGATATAGTTGATTTACAATATTATATTAGTTTCAGGTGTACAACATAGTGATTCAAAAATTTTAAAAGTTATACTTCATTTAAAGTTATTATAAAATATTGGCTATATTCCCTGTACTGTACAATATATCCTTGTAGCTTATTTTTTATATAGTAGTTTGTACTTCTTAATCCACTACTCCTATCTTTTCCCTCTCTCCTTCCCTCTCCCCACTGATAATCACTAATTTGTTTTCTATATAGGTGATTCTGTTTCTTTTTCATTATATTCACTACTTTGCTTTAGTTTTTAGTTTCAGATATCATACAGTATTTGTCTTTCTCTCTCTGACTTATTTCACAAAGTGTAATACCCTCCAGGTCCAGCCTTGTTGCAAATGGCAACATCTTCTTTATCCATTCCTCTGTTGATGGACACATATTTATTCCATATCCTGGCTGTTGTAAATAATGCTGCTATGAACCTTGGGGTGCATGTATCTTTGAATTAGTGTTTTTGTTTCCTTTGGATATGTAGGCAGGAGTGGAATTGCTGGATCACATGGTAGTTCTATTTTTAGTTTTTTGAGGAACCTTCATACTGTTTTCCACCATGGCTGCACCAATTTACTTTCCCACCAACAGTGTACAAGGGTACCCTTTTATCCATATCCTCACCAACATTTGTTATTTGTGGTTTTTTTGATGCTAGCCATTCTGACAGATGTGAGGTGATATCTCATTGTTGCTTTGATTTGCATTTCTCTGATGATTAGTGATGTTGAGCATCTTTTCCTCTGTCTGTTGACCATCTGTATGTCTTCTTAGCAAAATTGTCTATTCTGGTCTTCTGCCAAAGTTTTAATTGGGTTGTTTGGGTTTTTTTTTTATATTGAGCTGTATGAACTGTTTATATATGTTGGACATTAACCTCTTATCACTCATATCATTTGCAAATATTTTCTCCCATTCAGTAGGTTTTCTTTTTGTTTTGTTGATGGTTTCCTTTGCTGTGTAAAAGTTTTTAAGTTTAATTAGGTCCAATTTGTTTATTTTTGCTTTTGTTTCCGTTGCCTTATTAGGCAGATCTCAAAATATATTTGTACTATTTATGTCATAGTGTATTCCGCCTATGTTTTCTTCCAGGAGTTTTATGGTTTCAGGTCTTACATTCTTGAACAGGTAGGCCAAGAAAACAAGAGATTGATGGAATTGTATAATTTGGTTTTGGCTTTTTCCTGCGCAACTCCTCTTTTGACTTGACTTTTGTGCTTCTACTAAAACTGATTTTTAGTATAGGTAAATCATACATATACACAATATGACTATTATAATGCGTTCCAAACAGATTTTTATCAAGACTGGTGACTTAGGCTTTAATCCATTTTGAGTTTATTCTTGTATATGGTGTGAGAAAACGTTCTAATTTCACTCTTTTACATGTAACTGTTCAGTTTTCCCAGTGCTACTTATTGAAAAGAGTGTCTTTTCTCCATTGTATATTTTTCTCTCCTTTGTCATAGATTAATTGACCATAAGAACATGGGTTAATTTTTGAGCTCTTTATTGTGTTGCATTAATCTATGTGTCTGTTTTGGTGCTAATACCATACTGTTTTGATTATTGTAGCTTTGTAGTATAGTCTGAAATCACTATATTTGAAACCTTGAGCTCTTCTTCTGTTTCAATTTGTTTGGTTATTCGGGGTCTCTTGTGTTGCCATAAAAACTTTAAAAATATTTGTTCTACTTCTGTGAAAAATGCCATTGGTATTTTTTAAAAACATTTTATTGGAGTATAATTGCTTTACAATGGTGTGTTAATTTCTGCTTTATAACAAAGTGAATCAGTTATACATATACATATATCCCCATATCTCTTCCCTCTTGCGTATCCCGCCCTCCCACCCTCCCTATCGAATCCTTCTAGCTGGTCACAAAGCACTGAGCTGATCTCCCTGTGCTATGTGACTGCTTCCCACTAGCTATCTATTTTACATTTTGTAGTGTACATATGTCCATATATAGACTACCACTCTCTTATTTTGTCCCAGCTTACCCTTCCCCCTCCCTGTGTCCTCAAGTCCATTATCTAGTAGGTCTGCATCTTTATTCCCATCTTGCCCCTAGGTTCTTCATGAACTTTTTTTTTTAAGATTCCATATATATGTGTTAACATTCGGTATTTGTTTTTCTCTTTCTGACTTACTTCACTCTGTATGACAGACTCTAGGTCCATCCAACTCACTACAAATAACTCAATTTCGTTTCTTTTGATGGCTGACTAATATTCCATTGTATATATGTGCCACATCTTCTTTATCCATTCATCTGTCAATGGACACTTAGGTTGCTTCCATGTCCTGCCTATTGTAAATAGAGCTGCAGTGAACCTTGTGGTACATGACTCTTTTAGAATTATGGTTTCCTCAGGGTATATGCCCAATAGTGGGATTGCTCGTTCGTATGGTACTTCTATTTTCAGTTTTTAAGGAACCTCCATACTGTTCTCCATAGCGGCTGTATCAATTTACATTCCCACCAACAGTGTATGAGGGTTCCCTTTTCTCCACACCCTCTCCAACATTTATTGTTTGTAGATTTTTTGATGATGGCCATTCTGACCGTGTGAGATGATATCGCATTGTAATTTTGATTTGCATTTCTCTAATGATTAATGATGTTGAGCATTCTTTCATGTGTTTGTTGGCAATCTGTATATCTTCTTTG
>NC_041234.1:98282594-98283255 GCF_002837175.3 Physeter macrocephalus
TCATTCTTTTACATGTAGCTCTCCAGTTTTCCCAGCACCACTTATTGAAGAGACTGTCTTTACTCTATTGTATATTCTTGACTCCTTTATCAAAGATGAGGTGACCATATGTGCGTGGGTTTATCTCTGGCCTTTCTGTTCTGTTGCATTAATCTATATTTCTGTTTTTGTGTCAGTACCATACTGCCTTCATTACTGTAGCTTTGTAGTGTAGTCTGAAGTCAGGGAGCCTGATTCCTCCAGCTCCGTTTTTCTTTCTCAAGATTGCTTTGACTATCTGGGGTCTTTTGTGTTTCCATACAAATTGTGAAATTTTTTGTTCTAGTTCTGTGAAAAATGCCCGTGGTAGTTTGATAGGGATTGTATTGAATCTGTAGATTGCTTTGGGTAGTGTAGTCATTTTTGCAATATTGATTCTTCCAATCCAAGAACATGGTATATCTCTCCATCTATTTGTATCATCATTAATTTCTTTCATCAGTGTCTTATAGTTTTCTGCATACAGTTCTTTTGTCTCTTTAGGTAGGTTTATTGCTAGGTATTTTATTCTTTTTGTTGCAAGGGTAAACGGGAGTGTTTTCTTAATTTCACTTTCAGATTTTTCATCATTAGTGTATAGGAATGCCAGAGATTTCTGTGCATTAATTTTGTATCCTTCTAC
>NC_041234.1:98283320-98304792 GCF_002837175.3 Physeter macrocephalus
GATTCTCTATGTAGAGTATCATGTCATCTGTAAACAGTGACAGCTTTACTTCTTCTTTTCCAATTTGGATTCCTTTTATTTCTTTTTCTTCTCTGATTGCTGTGGCTAAAACTTCCAAAACTGTGTTGAATAATAGTGGTGAGAGTGGGCAACCTTGTCTTCTTCCTGATCTTAGTGGAAATGGTTTCAGTTTTTCATCATTGAGGATGATGTTGGCTGTGGGTTTGTCATATATGGCCTTTATTATGTTGAGGTAAGTTCCCTCTATGCCTACTTTCGGGAGTTTTTTTTATCATAAATGGGTGTTCACTTTTGTTGAAAGCTTTCTCTGCATCTATTGAGATGATCATATGGTTTTTCTCCTTCAATTTGTTAATATGGTGTATCACATTGATTGATTTGCCTATATTGAAGAATCCTTTGATTCCTGGGATAAACCCCACTTGATCATGGTGTATGATCCTTTTAATGTGCTGTTGGATTCTGTTTGCTAGTATTTTGTTGAGGATTTTTGCATCTATGTTCATCAGTGATATTGCTCTGTAGTTTTATTCTTCTGTGACATCTTTGTGTGGTTTTGGTATCAGGGTGATGGTAGCCTCGTAGAATGAGTTTGGGAGTGTTCCTCCCTCTGCTGTATTTTGGAAGAGTTTGAGAAGTGATAGCAAAGATCAATAAAGCCCTTGGTATTTTGGTAGGGATTGCATTGAATCTGTAGTTGCCTTGGGTATTGTGGTCATTTTAGTAATATTAATTCTTCCAATCAAAGAGCATGGTGTATCTTTCCATCTGTTTGTGTCATCTTCAGTTTCTTTAATCAGTGTCTTAATAATTTTCTGAGGAGATATTTTACCTCCTTAGGTAAGTTTAAGGTATTTTATTCTTTTTGACACTATTTTAAATGAGATTGTTTCCTTAATATCTCTTTCTGATAGTTTGTTGTTAGTGTTTAAATGCAACAGATTCCTCTATATTACTTTTGTATTCTGCAGCTTTACCAAGTTCATAGATGAGCTGTAGTAGTTTTTAGCTGGTGTCTGTAGGGTTTGCTATGTATAGTATTGTATCATCTGCAAACAGTGACAGTATTACTTCTTCCTTTCCAATTTGGATTCCTTTTCTTTCTTTTTCATGTCTGATTGTTGCAGCCAGGACTTCCAATAGTATGTTGAATAAAAGTGTTGAGCATGGACATCCTTGTCTTGTTCCTGATCTAAGAGGAAATGCTTTCCCGTATGATGTTAGCTGTGGGCTTATTATATATGGTCTTTATCATGTTGAGGAACGTTCCCTCTATACTCACTTTCTGGAGAGATTTTAATCATAAATATATGTTGAATTTTCTCAAAAGCTTTTTAATACATCTATTGAGATGATCATATGGTTTTTAGTTTTCAAATTGATAATATGGTGTATCACATTGATGGATTTTCAAATATTGAACCGTCCTTGCATTCCTGGGATAAATCCTACCTGATCAAGTTGTATGATCCTTCTAATGTATTGTTGGATTCAGTTTGCTAATACTTTGTTGAGGATTTTTACATCTATGTTCATCAGTGAAATTGGCCTGTAATTTTTTTTATGTGTGATATATTTGTCTGATTTTTGTATCAGTGTGATGTTGGCCTCATAGAATGAGTTCAGAAGCGTTTCTTCCTGTTCAATTTTTTGGAATAGCTTGAGAAGGATAGACGTTAACTCTTCTCTAGATATTTGGTAGAATTCACCTGTGAAGTTATCTGGTCCTGGACTTCTGTTTGTTGTTGTTGTTGTTGTTGTTGTTGTTTTAATTACTGATTCAGTTTTTATTACTGGTTATTGGTCTGATATTTTCTATTTCTTTCTGGCTCAGTCTTGAGAGATTGTACATTTCTAGGAATTTGTCCATTTCTTCTAGGTTGTCCATTTTATTGGCATATAGCTGGTTGTAGTAATCTCTTATAATCCTTTGTATTTCTGTCGTGTTGGTTATAACTTCTTTTTCATTTTTGATTTTCTTGATTTGGATCCTCTCTCTTTCTTGTTGAGTCTGGCTAAAGTTTTATCAACTTTGTTTATCTTTTCAGAGAATGAGGTCTTAGTTTCATTGGTTTTTTTTCTATTGTTTTTTGAGTCTCTATTTCATTTATTTCTGCTTTGGTCTTTATGATTTCTTTCCTTCTACCAACTTTGGGTTTTGTTTGTTCTTCTTTTTCTAGTTTCTTTAGGAGTATGGTTAGGTTGTTTATTTGAGATTGTTCTTGTTTCCTGAGGTAAACTTTTATTGCTCTAAACTTCCCTCTTAGAACGGCTTTTGCTGCATCCCATAGATTTTGGATCATTGTATTTTCATTTTCATTTGTCTCCAGGTATTTTTTGCTTTCTTCTTTGACCTTCAGGGAACTATTGGTTGTTTAGTGGCACATTGTTTAGCCTTCACATGTTTGTCATTTTTGCACTTTATTTCTTGTAGTTGATTTCCAGTCTCATAGCACTGTGATTGGAAAGGATACTTGATATGATTTCAGTTCTCTTAAATTTACTGACACTTGTTTTGTGGCCTAGCACGTGATCTATCTTGGAGAATGTTCCATGTGCACTTGAAAAGAATGTATATTCTACAGCTTTTGGATGGAATGTTCTCTATATTTCTATTAAGTTTATCTGCTTTAATGTGTTATTTAAGAACAGTGTTTCCTTTATTGATTTTCTGTCTGCATGATCTGTCCATTGATGTAAATGGGGTGTTAAAGTCCCCTACTATTATTGTGTTACTGTCAATTTCTCCTTTTATGTCCATTAATATTTGCCTTATATATTTAGGTGCTCCTATGTTGGGTGCACATATATTTATAATTGTTATTTTTCTTCTTGGATCGATTCCTTGATCATAATGTAATGTCATTCTTTGTTTCTTATAACTGTCTTTGTTTTAACGTCTATTTTGTCTGATATAAGTATTGCTATCCTGGCTTTATTTTGATTTCCATTTGCATGGAATACCTTTTTCCATCCTCTCACTTTCAGTCTGAGTGAGATGAAGTGAATCTCTTGTAGGAAGCATGCATACAGGTCTTGTTTTCATATCTATTAAACCACTCTATGACTTTTAATGGGACTATTAATCCATTTGTATTTCAAGCAGTTATTGATATGTATGTAGTTACTGCCATTTTGTTAATTGTTTTGGGATTATTTCTGTAGCTCTTTTTCTTCCTTTCCTCTTCTTTTGTTCACTTCCATTGTGATTTGATGACTATCTTTAGTGTTTGGATTCCTTTCTGTTTTTTTTTGTGTGTGTATCTGTTATAGATATTTGGTTTGTGTTTACCATGAGGTTTATATATCTGTGTATATACATGATTATTTTAAGTTGCTAATCTCTTAATTTTGAATGCATTTTAACAACCCTGCATTTTCACTCTGCTCCTCCTTTTGACACCATATTTTACATCTAATTGTTTTGTGTATGCTTTAACAGCTTATTATGGATATAGATGATTTTACTACTTTTGTCTTTTAATCTTATTACTAGCTTTGTACATGGTTGACTTATACTACCTTTACTGTATATTTGCTTACTGATGAGCTTTTTCCGTTTGTGATTTTCATAATTCTAGTTGTGGCCTTTTCTTTTTCACTTAGAGAAGTCCCTTTAACATTTCTGGTAAAGCTGGTTTGGTGGTGCTGGACTCTTTTAGCTTTTGCTTGTCTGTAAAACTTTTGATCTCTTCACCAAAACTGAATGATAGCCTTCCTGGGTAGAGTATTCTTACTTGTAGGTTTTTCTCTTTGATCACTTTAAATATATCATGCCACTCTCTTCTGACCTGCAGAGTTTCTGCTGAAAAGTCAGCTGATAGCCTTCTGGGAGTTCCCTTGTGTGTGTAACTTGTTTCATTTTCCTTGCTACTTTTTTTTTTTTTTTTTGCAGTACGCAGGCCTCTTGCTGTTGTGGCCTCTCCCGTTGCGGAGCACAGGCTCCGGACGCACAGGCTCAGCGGCCATGGCTCACGGGCCCAGCCGCTCCGCGGCATGTGGGATCTTCCCGGACCGGGGCACGAACTCCTGTCTCCTGCATCGGCAGGCGGACTCTCAACCACTGCGCCACCAGGGAAGCCCTCCTTGCTACTTTTAATATTCTCTCTTTATCTTTAATTTTTGCCGTTTTAATTACAGTGTGTCGTGGTGTGGTCCTCTTTGGGTTGATCCTGTTTGGGACTCTCTGTCCTTCCTGGATTGGATGTCTGTTTCTTTTCCCAGGTTAAGGAAGTTTTTAGCTAATATGTCTTCAAATATTCTCTGCCCTTTTCTCTCCCTCCTCCTTCTGGGACCCCAATAATATGAATGTTAGTATGCCTGATTTTGTCCAAGAGGTCTGTTAAGTTGTCTTCATTTTTTAAAAAATTCTTTTTTCTTTTTTCGTTCAACTTCAGTGATTTCTACTACTCTGTCCTGCTGCTCACTGATCTGTTCCTCTGTATCGTTTAGTCTCCTGTTGATTCATTCTAGTGTATTTTTCATTTCAGTAATTACATTTTTCATCTCTCTTTTGTTGTTCTTTATATTTTCTAACTCTGATAAAAGCTTCTAACTTCTCACTCTGTTCATCCATTCTTCTCCCAAGTTCTTTGAGTATCTTTACAATCACAACCTTGAACTCTTTCTTGGGTAGATTGGCTCTCTCCACTTCACTTAGTTCTTATTCTGGAGGTTAATCTTATTCCTTTGTTTGGAACATGTTCCTCTGTCACCTCATTTCGTCTAACTTGCTGTTCTTATTTCTATATATCTGGCAGGTTGGTTACATTTCCTGACCTTGGAAAATTAGCCTTTTGTAGGAGATGTCTTATGTGTCTCAGCAGTGCATGCCCCCTGCTCACTAGAGCTATATATTCTAGGGGTGCCCCATATGTGAGCTGCCTTGATCCTTCTGTTATGGTGGGTTCACTACTATGGTTGGTCTCATAGGCTTGTCTGGCCCCGAGTGTGGTTGGTTGCCAGGCTCTGCCTTGTGTGGAGGCTGCCGGCTGCTACTTCACAGGGCCAGTTCATGAGGTGGCTGGCTGAGAACCCCCATGGGGCCCCTGAGTTAGTGCTGGCTCTCTGGTTGGCTTAGTCAGGGTCCAGGAGATCTGGGGCTGGTGCCTGCTTATTGGTGGGTAAAGCCAGGTTCTGGGGCTAGTGCCAGCCCACTGATAGACAGATCCAGGTCCTGTATCTGGCTGTAGGGTCCAGGGGTCCCAGAGCTGGTTTTGGACTGTTGGTGGGTATGTCTGGTTCTTGACACAGCTGATTGTTGGGTCCAGGGTGTCCAAAAGCTTTGTTGGCCTGCTGGTGGGTAGGGCTGAGGCCCAGTGGTCCCAGGGCTGGAGCTGGCCTGCTGGTGAGTGGGTTGGGTCCATAGACTTGGGGCTTCAGTTTTCCTGGGTCTGTTTTTTCCTGCTGGTTGTTGAGGTTGGTCCTTAGGCTAAAGGTGTCTGGCTGGTGGGGGATGGCCAGGGCCCTGTAGGTCTCAGGGCTGGAATTTGCCTCCTGGTGAGTAAGCTGGGTCTGTAGGCTGCAGGGCTGCAGTTTTCCTGGGGCTGGTGTCCACCCACTGGTGGGTGAGGCTGGATGTGAGGCTAGAAGAGGCTTGTTGGTCATGGGTGGGGCCAAACCCCAGCTTATCCCAAGGCTAGTGTTGGCCTGCTGGTGGGGGGTGGGCTGGTTTTGCAGAGTGTGGGGCTGTGGTTTTCCTGGGGCTGTTGTCTGCCCACTCGTGGGTGAGGCTGGTCCCAAGTCTAGAGCAGGCTAGTTGGTTGGCAGGACCTGGGATTCTGGTGCTGGTGGCTGCCCACCACTGGGTGGAGGTGCATCCTGGGGTCTCTGGCTACAGGGCCCTAGAAGTCCCAAATCTAGTGCCTGCATACTCATGTGTGGGGCCTGCTCCTGGGCCCTCTGGTGGGCAGGGCCATGTCCAGAGGTGGCTATGGGCTCAGGGGGTCTTACAGCAGCCTGTCTGCTGGTGGGTGGGGCTGTGTCCCTGCCCTGCTAGTTGCTTGGCCTGAGGATTCCCAGTACTGTTGCCTATGTTCTGATGGGCATGGGCAGGGCTGGGTCCTGAGGCTAATAAGCTAGACAGAGGATCCCAAAAGGGCGCTTGTTAGCATCAGAGTCCATATGGTAGAGCAAGCTCCCAGAAATGGCTACTGCCAGTGTCTGTGTCCCCAGGGTGAGCTGTAGTTGCTTCCTGCCTCTCCAGGAGGCTCTCCGAGATCAGCAGGTGGGTCTGACCCAGGCTCCTTTCAAATTAGTGCTTCTGCCCTGGGTCCTGGAGCTTGAGATATTCTGTGTGTACCTTTTAAGAGTGGATCTCTATCTCTCACAGCCCTTTGGGTCTCCCAAAAGCAAGCCCTGCTGGTCTTCAAAGCCAGACATTCTAGGAGCTTATCTTCCTGACACAGGACCCTCATGCTTGGGAGCCTGATTTAGGTTTGAAACCCCTTGCTCCTTGAGGAGAACCTCTGCAATTGTAATTATTCTCTCATTTGTGGTCACCCACCTGGGTGTATGGGTCTTGACTATATCATGACTCTGCCCCTCTACCCATCTCATTGTGGTTTCTTCTTTATATCTTTAGTTGTGGAAGATCTTTTCTGGTAGGTTGTGGTCTTTTTCATTGATAAGTGTTCTGTAAATCATTGTAATTTTGATGTGCCTGGGAGAGGCAGTGAGCCAGGTCTTTCTACTCCACCATCTTGGCAGATCTCTCTATGCATTTAAATATTTTAAATGATATAACATTAAATCTTTTAAAAATTATAAAATATTTATTAATTATTTAAAATATTTATAAAATTTAATGATGACTTCAAATAACTGCTTTTCTAATTGAGTTTTTTACACTTCATACAATTCAGAAGCCTCCAAATTACCAATTTTATTTCAATTATAAACTTTATTTGAGGTATGCAATGATATGCCTATGTACACACACACATATGCACACATACTCACAAAGAACCCCCAGTATTTTAGACTTTCTACCTGGAACATTGGCAGGTGGAGAACTAAGTAGTAGAATTTTCCCCCAGGTGTTCTGATGTATCCAATCCCAGCCAAATGTTCTGTCTGCATTGCGACCTACTGTACTTAGGGGGGTAATAAATATGAAATGATGCACTGCCCAATTTTGTCCTTCTGAGGCTCATATTCTAAAGAAGAATATGTAGCAGCTCTTGCTACATTGTTGAAATCAGTGGCAGTTTTGCTGACAAATCATCAGACAACGCCAGCAGCTTATAAGTCTCTGCCAATATATAAAACATATGAAATACACTACATAAAACTTTTGAAAAATATAAAAATACTTTTTGTTTTAGCAATGAAGAAATAGGTTTCATTAGACAAAAATTGGCAAGGTCCTCCTGACCTATTTATAATTGTCTAACAGTTATTTTTATGTTTTCATATATCTATTTAGATGTAATATATATTTATTATATGAGATCATGAGTAACATGGAGCCCAGTTCTCTTTTTATTTCTGACATCTACATTTTCTGTTCATTTAAATATTTTCTTGTTATGAAATGCCGACCAGTCAATCACATTGGCCTGTTTTATAATAGCTATAAATGTGCCATATAAGTACAAAAACAGTATGAGAAAGAATACTAAAATGCATGCATTAAGAAATTTTAAAATTATTTTTAAAATACCACAACGCTATAGGTAGAATCAGTTTTTATTACTGCTTATTGGTCTGATATTTTCTATTTCTTTCTGGCTCAGTCTTGAGAGATTGTACATTTCTAGGAATTTGTCCATTTCTTCTAGGTTGTCCATTTTATTGGCATATAGCTGGTTGTAGTAATCTCTTATAATCCTTTGTATTTCTGTCGTGTTGGTTATAACTTCTTTTTCATTTTTGATTTTCTTGATTTGGATCCTCTCTCTTTCTTGTTGAGTCTGGCTAAAGTTTTATCAACTTTGTTTATCTTTTCAGAGAATGAGGTCTTAGTTTCATTGGTTTTTTTTCTATTGTTTTTTGAGTCTCTATTTCATTTATTTCTGCTTTGGTCTTTATGATTTCTTTCCTTCTACCAACTTTGGGTTTTGTTTGTTCTTCTTTTTCTAGTTTCTTTAGGAGTATGGTTAGGTTGTTTATTTGAGATTGTTCTTGTTTCCTGAGGTAAACTTTTATTGCTCTAAACTTCCCTCTTAGAACGGCTTTTGCTGCATCCCATAGATTTTGGATCATTGTATTTTCATTTTCATTTGTCTCCAGGTATTTTTTGCTTTCTTCTTTGACCTTCAGGGAACTATTGGTTGTTTAGTGGCACATTGTTTAGCCTTCACATGTTTGTCATTTTTGCACTTTATTTCTTGTAGTTGATTTCCAGTCTCATAGCACTGTGATTGGAAAGGATACTTGATATGATTTCAGTTCTCTTAAATTTACTGACACTTGTTTTGTGGCCTAGCACGTGATCTATCTTGGAGAATGTTCCATGTGCACTTGAAAAGAATGTATATTCTACAGCTTTTGGATGGAATGTTCTCTATATTTCTATTAAGTTTATCTGCTTTAATGTGTTATTTAAGAACAGTGTTTCCTTTATTGATTTTCTGTCTGCATGATCTGTCCATTGATGTAAATGGGGTGTTAAAGTCCCCTACTATTATTGTGTTACTGTCAATTTCTCCTTTTATGTCCATTAATATTTGCCTTATATATTTAGGTGCTCCTATGTTGGGTGCACATATATTTATAATTGTTATTTTTCTTCTTGGATCGATTCCTTGATCATAATGTAATGTCATTCTTTGTTTCTTATAACTGTCTTTGTTTTAACGTCTATTTTGTCTGATATAAGTATTGCTATCCTGGCTTTATTTTGATTTCCATTTGCATGGAATACCTTTTTCCATCCTCTCACTTTCAGTCTGAGTGAGATGAAGTGAATCTCTTGTAGGAAGCATGCATACAGGTCTTGTTTTCATATCTATTAAACCACTCTATGACTTTTAATGGGACTATTAATCCATTTGTATTTCAAGCAGTTATTGATATGTATGTAGTTACTGCCATTTTGTTAATTGTTTTGGGATTATTTCTGTAGCTCTTTTTCTTCCTTTCCTCTTCTTTTGTTCACTTCCATTGTGATTTGATGACTATCTTTAGTGTTTGGATTCCTTTCTGTTTTTTTTTGTGTGTGTATCTGTTATAGATATTTGGTTTGTGTTTACCATGAGGTTTATATATCTGTGTATATACATGATTATTTTAAGTTGCTAATCTCTTAATTTTGAATGCATTTTAACAACCCTGCATTTTCACTCTGCTCCTCCTTTTGACACCATATTTTACATCTAATTGTTTTGTGTATGCTTTAACAGCTTATTATGGATATAGATGATTTTACTACTTTTGTCTTTTAATCTTATTACTAGCTTTGTACATGGTTGACTTATACTACCTTTACTGTATATTTGCTTACTGATGAGCTTTTTCCGTTTGTGATTTTCATAATTCTAGTTGTGGCCTTTTCTTTTTCACTTAGAGAAGTCCCTTTAACATTTCTGGTAAAGCTGGTTTGGTGGTGCTGGACTCTTTTAGCTTTTGCTTGTCTGTAAAACTTTTGATCTCTTCACCAAAACTGAATGATAGCCTTCCTGGGTAGAGTATTCTTACTTGTAGGTTTTTCTCTTTGATCACTTTAAATATATCATGCCACTCTCTTCTGACCTGCAGAGTTTCTGCTGAAAAGTCAGCTGATAGCCTTCTGGGAGTTCCCTTGTGTGTGTAACTTGTTTCATTTTCCTTGCTACTTTTTTTTTTTTTTTTTGCAGTACGCAGGCCTCTTGCTGTTGTGGCCTCTCCCGTTGCGGAGCACAGGCTCCGGACGCACAGGCTCAGCGGCCATGGCTCACGGGCCCAGCCGCTCCGCGGCATGTGGGATCTTCCCGGACCGGGGCACGAACTCCTGTCTCCTGCATCGGCAGGCGGACTCTCAACCACTGCGCCACCAGGGAAGCCCTCCTTGCTACTTTTAATATTCTCTCTTTATCTTTAATTTTTGCCGTTTTAATTACAGTGTGTCGTGGTGTGGTCCTCTTTGGGTTGATCCTGTTTGGGACTCTCTGTCCTTCCTGGATTGGATGTCTGTTTCTTTTCCCAGGTTAAGGAAGTTTTTAGCTAATATGTCTTCAAATATTCTCTGCCCTTTTCTCTCCCTCCTCCTTCTGGGACCCCAATAATATGAATGTTAGTATGCCTGATTTTGTCCAAGAGGTCTGTTAAGTTGTCTTCATTTTTTAAAAAATTCTTTTTTCTTTTTTCGTTCAACTTCAGTGATTTCTACTACTCTGTCCTGCTGCTCACTGATCTGTTCCTCTGTATCGTTTAGTCTCCTGTTGATTCATTCTAGTGTATTTTTCATTTCAGTAATTACATTTTTCATCTCTCTTTTGTTGTTCTTTATATTTTCTAACTCTGATAAAAGCTTCTAACTTCTCACTCTGTTCATCCATTCTTCTCCCAAGTTCTTTGAGTATCTTTACAATCACAACCTTGAACTCTTTCTTGGGTAGATTGGCTCTCTCCACTTCACTTAGTTCTTATTCTGGAGGTTAATCTTATTCCTTTGTTTGGAACATGTTCCTCTGTCACCTCATTTCGTCTAACTTGCTGTTCTTATTTCTATATATCTGGCAGGTTGGTTACATTTCCTGACCTTGGAAAATTAGCCTTTTGTAGGAGATGTCTTATGTGTCTCAGCAGTGCATGCCCCCTGCTCACTAGAGCTATATATTCTAGGGGTGCCCCATATGTGAGCTGCCTTGATCCTTCTGTTATGGTGGGTTCACTACTATGGTTGGTCTCATAGGCTTGTCTGGCCCCGAGTTTGGTTGGTTGCCAGGCTCTGCCTTGTGTGGAGGCTGCCGGCTGCTACTTCACAGGGCCAGTTCATGAGGTGGCTGGCTGAGAACCCCCATGGGGCCCCTGAGTTAGTGCTGGCTCTCTGGTTGGCTTAGTCAGGGTCCAGGAGATCTGGGGCTGGTGCCTGCTTATTGGTGGGTAAAGCCAGGTTCTGGGGCTAGTGCCAGCCCACTGATAGACAGATCCAGGTCCTGTATCTGGCTGTAGGGTCCAGGGGTCCCAGAGCTGGTTTTGGACTGTTGGTGGGTATGTCTGGTTCTTGACACAGCTGATTGTTGGGTCCAGGGTGTCCAAAAGCTTTGTTGGCCTGCTGGTGGGTAGGGCTGAGGCCCAGTGGTCCCAGGGCTGGAGCTGGCCTGCTGGTGAGTGGGTTGGGTCCATAGACTTGGGGCTTCAGTTTTCCTGGGTCTGTTTTTTCCTGCTGGTTGTTGAGGTTGGTCCTTAGGCTAAAGGTGTCTGGCTGGTGGGGGATGGCCAGGGCCCTGTAGGTCTCAGGGCTGGAATTTGCCTCCTGGTGAGTAAGCTGGGTCTGTAGGCTGCAGGGCTGCAGTTTTCCTGGGGCTGGTGTCCACCCACTGGTGGGTGAGGCTGGATGTGAGGCTAGAAGAGGCTTGTTGGTCATGGGTGGGGCCAAACCCCAGCTTATCCCAAGGCTAGTGTTGGCCTGCTGGTGGGGGGTGGGCTGGTTTTGCAGAGTGTGGGGCTGTGGTTTTCCTGGGGCTGTTGTCTGCCCACTCGTGGGTGAGGCTGGTCCCAAGTCTAGAGCAGGCTAGTTGGTTGGCAGGACCTGGGATTCTGGTGCTGGTGGCTGCCCACCACTGGGTGGAGGTGCATCCTGGGGTCTCTGGCTACAGGGCCCTAGAAGTCCCAAATCTAGTGCCTGCATACTCATGTGTGGGGCCTGCTCCTGGGCCCTCTGGTGGGCAGGGCCATGTCCAGAGGTGGCTATGGGCTCAGGGGGTCTTACAGCAGCCTGTCTGCTGGTGGGTGGGGCTGTGTCCCTGCCCTGCTAGTTGCTTGGCCTGAGGATTCCCAGTACTGTTGCCTATGTTCTGATGGGCATGGGCAGGGCTGGGTCCTGAGGCTAATAAGCTAGACAGAGGATTCCAAAAGGGCGCTTGTTAGCATCAGAGTCCATATGGTAGAGCAAGCTCCCAGAAATGGCTACTGCCAGTGTCTGTGTCCCCAGGGTGAGCTGTAGTTGCTTCCTGCCTCTCCAGGAGGCTCTCCGAGATCAGCAGGTGGGTCTGACCCAGGCTCCTTTCAAATTAGTGCTTCTGCCCTGGGTCCTGGAGCTTGAGATATTCTGTGTGTACCTTTTAAGAGTGGATCTCTATCTCTCACAGCCCTTTGGGTCTCCCAAAAGCAAGCCCTGCTGGTCTTCAAAGCCAGACATTCTAGGAGCTTATCTTCCTGACACAGGACCCTCATGCTTGGGAGCCTGATTTAGGTTTGAAACCCCTTGCTCCTTGAGGAGAACCTCTGCAATTGTAATTATTCTCTCATTTGTGGTCACCCACCTGGGTGTATGGGTCTTGACTATATCATGACTCTGCCCCTCTACCCATCTCATTGTGGTTTCTTCTTTATATCTTTAGTTGTGGAAGATCTTTTCTGGTAGGTTGTGGTCTTTTTCATTGATAAGTGTTCTGTAAATCATTGTAATTTTGATGTGCCTGGGAGAGGCAGTGAGCCAGGTCTTTCTACTCCACCATCTTGGCAGATCTCTCTATGCATTTAAATATTTTAAATGATATAACATTAAATCTTTTAAAAATTATAAAATATTTATTAATTATTTAAAATATTTATAAAATTTAATGATGACTTCAAATAACTGCTTTTCTAATTGAGTTTTTTACACTTCATACAATTCAGAAGCCTCCAAATTACCAATTTTATTTCAATTATAAACTTTATTTGAGGTATGCAATGATATGCCTATGTACACACACACATATGCACACATACTCACAAAGAACCCCCAGTATTTTAGACTTTCTACCTGGAACATTGGCAGGTGGAGAACTAAGTAGTAGAATTTTCCCCCAGGTGTTCTGATGTATCCAATCCCAGCCAAATGTTCTGTCTGCATTGCGACCTACTGTACTTAGGGGGGTAATAAATATGAAATGATGCACTGCCCAATTTTGTCCTTCTGAGGCTCATATTCTAAAGAAGAATATGTAGCAGCTCTTGCTACATTGTTGAAATCAGTGGCAGTTTTGCTGACAAATCATCAGACAACGCCAGCAGCTTATAAGTCTCTGCCAATATATAAAACATATGAAATACACTACATAAAACTTTTGAAAAATATAAAAATACTTTTTGTTTTAGCAATGAAGAAATAGGTTTCATTAGACAAAAATTGGCAAGGTCCTCCTGACCTATTTATAATTGTCTAACAGTTATTTTTATGTTTTCATATATCTATTTAGATGTAATATATATTTATTATATGAGATCATGAGTAACATGGAGCCCAGTTCTCTTTTTATTTCTGACATCTACATTTTCTGTTCATTTAAATATTTTCTTGTTATGAAATGCCGACCAGTCAATCACATTGGCCTGTTTTATAATAGCTATAAATGTGCCATATAAGTACAAAAACAGTATGAGAAAGAATACTAAAATGCATGCATTAAGAAATTTTAAAATTATTTTTAAAATACCACAACGCTATAGGTAGAATCATGAGATCTTTTAAAACAATAGAACCTATTGAGTCAGAAATAAAAACCCCAAAATACTGAACTCCTGATGGTAGATGTTTCAAAGCAAAATGCTATAGTTATTTCCCAGTAATTTATAAGAACTATCTTTGCCATCACCCCCACCAACATATTTATTTCAGAGTAAGAAGTTGACGTTACTCTTCAAACTTGTAGGAAAAAGACTGAAGCAGGTAGCTCCTTTAAGTTTAGATTTTAAGACATAATATCTCAAAACAAAAGCATCATTATAGTTAGTGAGAAGTATAAACTATGGAATTTAAGATTACATTCAAAAGTATTTGCTGAGTGACTTCTGTGGCTATGGGTCTGAATTTTGCTCACTTTTCGGAGAACCAGTTGTTTTAAAATAAATTCTGTAAATTATTTCTTAGAGGTAAATTGTCTCTTTGTGATAAAATGAGATAAAATCATAACATTCAGAATTGTTCATATGCTACCTGGTAACCTGATGTCTCCATGGGATATCATGCAATTAATGTAGAAAACTAATAAGAGTTAAATTATCCTCTTGTCACTAAACATACAGTGTGATTCAGGATAAACACTGAGTTTTCTAACGTGGGACCTAAAGGTAAGGAGCCAACTAATATTTCCAATTTTTCTGCAACTCAGTAGTATCGGAAGAGCACTGGGAGGCAGGGAACCTTGATTCTATTCTTGTGTCATCTTCCTGGGGATTTTGAACAAAATGCCTTAGGTGTCTATCCTAAGAGTGATTCAGAGGCTCTGCTAAGCATGTTGCCATGTTAAACCCATTAGACCTGAAGAGAGAGTCCTTTTGGTTAAGATGTTCCACATCTCAGGCACTTTAGTTTTCTTAGAGAAACACTCAAAAATAAAGTATGGTCTTTTCTATATTTTTCTGAGATCGTTCTTATGAAAATCATCCTAACTACCTAAGGTCGGTCCCTGCCTGAGGTTAAAATAGAGAAAGATAATTTTCTTTCCCCTTGATATAGTTTTATTCTGACATATCTGTCAAACTGTTTGCATACAACAGCCAGAGGTTCAATTTCAGGAGGTGGATATATCATCTTTTATCACAATGAATTAAGCAGAAAGTGCCCAGCTTAAATTTTGCTTGTCGCTTGTCATAGCAAAGATATGAAGAATGAATTAGGATTTATTATTCCATATATTCAACATCTATCTTAATATACCCAGAAAGATCTAACACACAAAGAATGATTAACATTTATACTCAAGCAAGAAAATATATTTGACTTAAAAAAAATTCTAGCAATAAGGTCTCCATTTTGTTTTCCTACCTTGGTAGTAAAAAACGGAAAGCAAATTTTCTTTCTTCTCTGCAACACTGCTTTGACACCTTCCCATGCCACATTCCTAATTCTTATGTTCTGTTTTCATGCCATTTATGGAGTAGGTCAACCAGATTTTGGAAAGACTTAATAGAAACTATAAGGTATTAAAATAGAAAATTGATGTAATCTCCTGGGAAGTTTGCAATCCAATGAGAAAGGCACAAAACATACAGCCACAAAGAAACACACACACACAACCACAAATGACAAAGACTCAAAAATATGCCTAGGAGTATTGGCTACGGAGATGCAGACATGGGTTATATATGAAACTAAGTTAAAATTAAAATATTCCCAGAAAATACGACAGGTAATCACCTGATCAAAATCTCTGCTAAAATACCACTATTAAGAAATGACACATTAGCTTATGTAAGACCTATCATACAGTGATAATAGGTATTGGTTTGTGAAAATATTGGCTAAGACTTTGCTAAGAAATGCAGATTGTGAAATTCTAACATACTTGTGAAATTCAAACAGATTATCATTCACTAAAAGTCATTGCTGACGGTAATAAAAGGAGATGTTCAAACAATAAATGATTTAAGTTGATAGTGAGGATGCAAGCAGGGCCTTAATTGATGGATTTGATTATAGGTCTTTCCTACTTGCATCCTTGCCCACCCTGTCTTGCACTTAAGTGCTGAGAAGTTATTGTTGTCATTGAGATGACTATAAGACTTCACGAAGAGATTCACCTTTAATGAACGTTTTAAAGCAAAGAAGAAACATAGGAGGCTGCTGTGAAAGAAAGAGATACTACTCTAGATTAGTAAAAATGCATCAGATGGGGAGTCCATTTATAATATGCCAGAAAAGGAAAGTAGTTTTGTTTTGAGAAGAGAATAAAAGCAAATGGATCCCTAAAACAGGATAATATTTATTTCTTGCCCTTTAAATACTTTCCTTCATTTTAACTACGTAAGCCATGCATACTCCATTTAATGCACACACAACCATACATAAAGAAAATCTTAATGATTTCCTCTTACCCCAAGTATTCCCTCCAAGGTAACCAATGATAACATTTTCTTGTATAATCTGTACAGGTTATACATTGTGTACCTGTATACATTGTATAATCTGTCCTATAATTGCACATCTATATCCATATATTTTCTTTGTTTTTTTTTATACAATCAGAGTGTTAATATTTTTTCTGATACTTTTTTTTTCTTTTTACTCAAGATGTTTGGGATATCACTTTGGGTAAATTCTTATAGACATAGCTAAATCCATAGAATGGATGTACTGTGCCTTTTTAATATTATATTCCCTTGGAAGTGTCTTCTTGGGACTATTTGTGGTGGGAGTGGTAGAAGTTAATGTAGAATCTGGCTGAGATAACTTTGACGTTGGCAAAATAGTCGATGACTTTGCTACCAATGTCGAAAAATGCATCTGATGGCAACAGATGCTTAAGGTGATTTTTGGCCTGTCACTGGCACTTTTGGTGTGGCAATGTAGAAATGCTCATATTCTATGCTGTTTTCTCAAATAATTGTCTGCAAGTAAAAGTTGCTATTTATTATTTGAAACTAAAATCCCAAAGATGATATTTTAAGAGTATGAAGAGTTTCAGTGATGTGAAAATGGAATGGTTTGAATGGATCTTAAATGTGGAGGCTTTTCTCTTTTTTTTGAAAGAGGGAAATACTGAATAATGGCATGATTTACTGAAAGAGCATCTGAGATTGAACATGAAATTCAAATTGCTGAGAGCTTCTAAGTTCATGAATTACAGGAATATAATTTGGAAAACAGAAGGGAAAGCTTTGGGAAAGGGCTAATACAATGTGAATGCTGTATAGCACATGATTGGTCTCTTACATTATTCTAAAAACTCCCACTAAGTGGAACACTCTTTAGAAATGAAGGCTGAGACAAGGAATGAAATTGACTGCACGATTACAAATGATATGGCATTCTTATCTATGACTTCCAAATGAATAGCAACTGATTATACCTGTGGATTTCACTTTTAAGAATAGTAATATCACTTTGTAATATTCGAATGAGCTTCTGTTCCAACCATGTATAATTAAAACTGAAACTTTAATACTAAAAAAATAATAAAAATCACTAACTGGCTTTACAAATATAAAAGAAAGCAAAGACATTTGCCTTTAAGTCCTTGATATATCATACATTTTTCTTCATTTGTTCAAATAGAATTAAATTTTTCTAATTTAGTATTGACAAACTAATTAGAAAACCCATCATGGGATCACAGTAATTAATACCCCCAATAGCAAACAATAAAACCCTAAGTATCACATGATTGTAAAGATGCCACAGAACTAGGAGAACCACACAAAAATTATGAATACAACTCAAAGTTCATGGGAATAGGAAAAACACAACCTCTATAATTAACAGAAAAACTTATAAAAACTAATGATTGATGATTCTAAAGAGATCAAGCAGGGAAAATTATGATTATTTCAATATCACTTCATTTATGCATTTACTTAACCAACCAACTAATGAATCAAGGTTGGCTGCTATGAAATATTTTTTTAAATGCATTGCTCTTGATTTCAATAATTTGCAAATTAGTGGGAAAGAAAAAGCTGCATAAAAAAACACATGCAGTAAGTATAATACACTATGGAATGCAAGCACCACCAAGATAGAGGTAAAAATAATAAAATCCCCAGAGGAAGAAAATATTACTTCCAGTTTGTTGAAGTCTGGGCTCCTTGGGAAGCAGACTCTGAGACAAAGATTAGCATGCTGGAATTTTATTAGGGAGTTCTTCCAGAATTAGCAATTTTGGGGTAAAAGTAAGAAAAGAAGATTGGGCAGAGATGATGGGTGTTAACGAGAATTATTGTGGTGATCATTTTGTAACATATAGAAGTATCAAATCATTATGTTGTACACCTGAAACTAGTGTAATGCTAAATGTCAGTTACACCTCAATAAAAAAAAAAAAAAAAGGGAGAAGTTGGGCTGCAAAAATTGCCCTCAGAACCTTGCCCAAAACCTTGAGAAACCTCACAGCACTCTGTGAAGCTAGGATGACCCTTCATAATTGTTCTGAGTTTGGATGAAGGGGATGGACATTTATATTCCCCTATCTACAAGTCACTGGATGCAGGGGTATGATCTTATGTGATTAGGCTCTCTTCAGATGAAAGCAGTTCCTGGATAGGAATGTCAGTCAGCAGTACTTCTGGACGTTCTGGACAGGGGAGTGGGGGAATGCTGGAGCACAGTACAATGTCCACTATACAGGTGAAGAGGTCAAAGTATTAGAACTCTAAGGAACCTTACTAATTATTAATTATCTCCTCCAAACTAATTATTTTTATCTGATAAAACAGATTAAATTACTTGTTCAAGGTCTCAGACTGGAGATAAAATTGAAGCTAGAACTCACTTGATTGTTTTTTACATTACTCATTCTAATACAACAAAAGCTTTCACCATGCAAAGAGTTAAAACAAGCAAAAGCAAACAAAAAAACTAAAGCTAAAGCATTTAGCACATTGAAAAAGGGCAGGAAAACTGTATTTGAATTTAAGTAAATAGTTGCTTTGTAAGTAAACCCCATGTAAATGCATCTTAAATTTAAACAGTTTTCATAAATATATTTAACACTGTGCTATATAGTAAAAATACTAGGAATTGAAGAGTAAAAGGATAATGCATACAACCACCACTGTTCTCGATCACTGACATTTCAACTTTAGAGTTCTTCCACAGGAGAAGCCCACTATTTCTGTCTCAAGGAGGAGCAAAGAGAACACCTAATAGAGAGAGTGTGATAAACTCCTGTGATCTTTCTGTCAATTATCTTGACCCAACTCCAGCAATCTCCTGGTGGTGGCAACAAACACCCAGTGGGAACCTATAGTAGTCAAAACTAAGAGGGGGAAGACATTTTCTTAAAATATTCCGTTTTTTTCCCCTTCATTGTCCTCTGCTGCTTGGCTCTGGAAATAGGTGCTGTTGTGGAAGTATGTGTCTTTATAAAGCCCCAGATTTCTCAACACGGGACCAAAATAGTTAGCCTTAGGGAACCATTAAGTTCCAAGAATCATCCATTACGTTTACTCTCATATTTACATTTCTATTGCTGTTCCTTCATTCCCAGTGTTCCAAGGTATTATCTGATATCGTTTTCTTTTACTTTGAATAGATTTTATTAGCAGTTCTTCTAGAAAAAGTTGTCTGATGATGAATTTTCTAAGTTTTCCTTCATCTGAGATTGTCTTTATTTCGCCTTCATTTCTGACGAATAGAATTTTGGCTGACAGTTCTTATCTTTCAGCACATTGAAAAATATTATGCCGCTTTCCTTTGACTTCCATGGTTTCTGTTGAGAAATCCACAGTTAGAATCACCATTGTATTAGTTTGTTAGGGCTGCCATGACAAAATATCACAGACTGGATGGCTTAGGCAACAGAAATTTATTTTCTCACAATTCTGGAGGCTAAGAGTCTGAGATCAAGGTCTTGTCAGAATTAGATTCTTCTGAGGCCCTTCTCCTTGGCTTGTAAATTGCCGTCTCCTCCCAGTGTCTTCACATCGTCTTCCTCTGTATGTATAGTCAAATTTCCTCTTCTTATAAGGACACCAGTCATATTGGATTAGGACCTGATCTAATTACCTCATTTTAACTTAATTATCTCTTTAAAGACCCTATCTCCAAATAGGGTCACATTCTGAGGTATTAGGGGTTAGCACTTCTACATAAGAATTTTGGTGAAATACAGTTCAGCCCATTGCATTTGTTTATTGGTAATGCATCAATTTTCTGTGGCTTCTTTCGATATTATTTTTATCTTTAATTTTCAGCAGTCTAATTATGGTATGTTTGGCATGAACTTCTTTTAATTTGTCCTGTTTGGAGTTTGCTGAGCTTCTTGAATCTACTTGGATATGTCCCATGTGTGAGCTACTCAGTGGTCTGTTTGGGACATGGATTGTGGTTTATTTGTTAGTTTAGGTCTCAAAGTCTTTGGTATTCTGAATAGGGTCTAATTCATACTTATGCAGCTCAGGCATGAGCCCAGGATTTGATGAGAATCTTTATGGAGTCACTTTCTCATGTTTCTCCCCCTCTGTAATATTCTTGAAACCCTGTGCCTGTACAGCCAGCTCTTTTGGGGACATACCAGCAAGCTCCTTTGATTTTGGCTGCATTTTTTTTCTTTTAACTTTTCTTTTTTTCCTTAACTTTATTTTATTTTATTTTTTTTGGCCACACCATGTGGAATGTGGGATCTTAGTTCCCTGACCATGGATTGAACCCATGCCCCCTGCGAGCAGGGAGTCTTAACCACTGGACCACCAGGGAAGTCACTAGGCTGCTTTCTTTAGTGTCCTTTTTATCCAGAGGAAACTCAGCCCTCTTCCTTTGCCCAGGTAATTTTTTTCTTGCTCTTTTAGACAGAGGGCAACAAGTCTGCTGCCCAAGTAGATATCCAGCTGGGCATTTAGTTCCTACTTTCTGCATCTTTCAGGCATTTCCTAATGTGCCATTACTTATCATTAGCATTTTGTAGGGGGTGTCTACACTTTTCCAATGACAGAACCAAGAAAAACTATTGAAGTTTATTCCCAAGTTGAGGATTTATTACTCTGCCTTCTCCAGCCATTTAAAAATAAACTCAGAAAGGGATATTGGCTAGAGTGAGACTTGACAGTAGCAGTCAGTTTCATAATCTCAGGGCAACAAATTCAACTCATCACTCCTTTAAACAGGCATGTATGAATTTTTCAGAAATAGTGTTAGGAAAATTGGCTAACCATTTCAGAAGATAATGTAGAATTTCTACATTACAATCTATATCAAATTATATTCAATATATATTTTAAAATGTAAATGTAAAATCCATAAAATATAAAAGGTAAATGATTAGGAATGGGATGGCCTTCCTAAAATATAAAGCATGTGGAAGGAAGATTTATCATAACAGTATAGTATATATTCCTTGAGGACAATACAAATGAAAAGTGTGTAATTAAAAATGTATAATTTAAGATATCAGCACTCTGGTCCTCCCAATATTCACTTTACTGCAGTGGTCTGGGAACCTGATCTGCAACCTCTCTGAGGCAAATTACCTCCTATTTTGTACAAGACCCTGAAGAAATTAGAGGAATGAATCTAATGTCCAGCCAAGACTTGAGCTGAGAGTCAGCAGGATGGTACCTGCCAGAGGAGCCTCCTCTTGACTGGTCTGCACAGACAAAGAGAAGACCACAAAGTCAAGAGAAAAGGTGTGAAATATTTGCAGATCCCAAAGGGGCTTTGGTGGCAAAAAAGACATCAGCAACATTCAAGAAACAATAAACTCTTCTTAAAAAAGAGAAGGGAGGGGGGGCTTCCCTGGTGGCGCAGTGGTTGCGCGTCCGCCTGCCGATGCAGGGGAACTGGGTTCGCGCCCCGGTCTGGGAGGATCCCACGTGCTGTGGAGCGGCTGGGCCCGTGGGCCGTGGCCGCTGAGCCTGCGCGTCCGGTGCCTGTGCTCCGCAACGGGAG
>NC_041234.1:98304915-98335993 GCF_002837175.3 Physeter macrocephalus
TGGGAGGATCCCACGTGCTGTGGAGCGGCTGGGCCCGTGGGCCGTGGCCGCTGAGCCTGCGCGTCCGGAGCCTGTGCTCCGCAACGGGAGAGGCCGCAGCGGAGGGAGGCCCGCATACCACAAAAAAAAAAAAAAAAAAAAAAAAGAGAAGGGAGGGATAGTTTCAAGATGGCAGAGGAGTAAGACATGGAGATCACCTTCCTCCACACAAATACATCAAAAATACATCTACATGTGGAACAGCTCCTACAGAACACATACTGAATGCTGGCAGAAGACCTCAGATTTCCCAAAGCAGTCTTGGTGCTCCAGCTGGGTGTCAGGCCTGAGCCTCTGAGGTGGTAGAGCTGAGTTCAGGACATTGGTCCACCAGAGACCTCCCGGCCCCAAGTAATATCAAATGGCAAACGCTCTCTCAGAGATCTCCATAACAATGCTAAGACCCAGCTCCACTCAATGACCAGCAAGTTTTGGTGCTGGACACCCTATGCCAAACAACTAGCAAGACAGGAACACAACCTCACCCATTAGCAGAGAGGCTGCCTAAAATCGTAAGTTCACAGACACCCCAAAACACACCACCAGACGTGGTCCTGCCCACCAGACAGACAAGATCCAGCCTCATCCACCAGAACACAGGCACCAGTCCCCTCCACCAGGAAGCCTACACAAGCCACTGAACCAACCTTACCCACTGGGGACAGACACCAAAAACAATGGGAACTACAAACCTGCAGGCTGCAGAAAGGAGACCCCAAACATAGTAAGCTAAGGAAAATAAGAAGACAGAGAAATACACAGCAGATGAGGGAGCAAGGTAAAAACCCACCAGACCAAACAAATGAAGAGGAAATAGGCAGTCCACCTGAAAAAGAATTCAGAGTAATGATAGTAAAGATGATCCAAAATCTTGGAAATAGAATGGAGAAAATACAAGAAACGTTTAACAAGGGCCTAGAAGAACTAAAGAGCAAACAAACAGTGATGAAAAACACAGTAAATGAAATTTAAAATTCTCTAGAAGTAATCAATAGCAGAATAACTGAGGCAGAAGAACAGATAAGTGACCTGGAAGATAAAATAGTGGAAATAACTACTGCAGAGCAGAATAAAGAAAAAACAATGAAAAGAATTGAGGACAGTCTCAGAGACCTCTGGGCCAACAATAAATGCACCAACATTCTAATTATAGGGGTCCCAGAAGAAGAAGAGAAAAAGAAAGGGACTGAGAAAATATTTGAAGAGATTATAGTTGAAAAATTTCCCTAATATGGGAAAGGAAATAGTCAATCAAGTCCAGGAAGCACAGAGAGTCCCATACAGGGTAAAACCAAGGGGAAACATGCCAAGACACATATTAATCAAACTATCAAAAATCAAATACAAAAGGGCTTCCCTGGTGGCGCAGTGGTTGAGAGTCCGCCTGCTGATGCGGGGGATGTGGGTTCGTGCCCCAGTCCGGGAGGATCCCACGTGCCGTGGAGCGGCTGGGCCCGTGAGCCATGGCTGCTGGGCCTGCGCGTCCGGAACCTGTGCTCTGCAATGGGAGAGGCCACAGCAGTGAGAGGCCCACGTACCGCAAAAAAAAAAAAAAAAAAAATCAAATACAAGGAAAAAATATTAAAAGCAGCAAGGGAAAAGCAACAAATAACATAAAGGGAATCCTCACAAGGTTAACAGCTAATCTTTCAGCAGAAACTCTGCAAGACAGAAGGGAGTGGCAGGACATATTTAAAGTGATGAAAGAGAAAAATCAACAACCAAGGTTACTGTAAGCAGCAAGGTTCTCATTCACATTTGATAGAGAAATTAAAACCTTTACAGACAAGCAAAAGCTAAGAGAATTCAGCACCAAAAACCCAGCTTTACAACAAATGCTAAAGGAACTTCTCTAGGCAGGAAACACAAGAGAAGGGAAAGACCTACCATACCAATCCCAGAACAAGGAAAAAATATTAAAAGCAGCAAGGGAAAAGCAACAAATAACATAAAGGGAATCCTCACAAGGTTAACAGCTAATCTTTCAGCAGAAACTCTGCAAGACAGAAGGGAGTGGCAGGACATATTTAAAAAGACCTACCATACCAATCCCAGAACAATTAAGAAAATGGTAATAGGAACATAAATATCGATAATTACATTACATGTAAATGGATTAAATGCTCCAACCAGAAGGCAAAGACTGGCTGAATAGATAAAGAAAAAAGACTCGCATATATGCTGTCTACAAGAGACCCACTTCAGACCTAGGGACACATACAGACTGAAAGAGAGGGGATGGAAAAAGATATTCCATGCAAATGGAAATCAAAAGAAAGCTGGAGTGGCAATTCTCATCTCAGACAAAATAGACTTTAAAATAAAGACTATTACAAGAGACAAAGAAGGACACTACATAATGATCAAGGGATCAATCCAAGAAGAAGATATAACAATTGTAAAGATTTATGCACCCAACACAGGAGCACCTCAATACTTAAGGCAAATACTAACAGCCATAAAAGGGGAAATGGACAGTAACACAATCATAGTAGGGAACTTTAACACCCCACTTTCACCAATGGACAGATCATACAAAATGAAAAAAAATAAGGAAACACAAGCTTTGAATGATACATTAAACAAGGTGGACTTAATTGATATTTAAATGATGTTCCATCCAAAAACAACATAATACACTTTCTTCTCAGTGCTCATGGAACATTCTCCAGGATAGATCATATCTTGGGTCACAAATGAAGCCTTGTTAAATTTAAGAAAATGAAATCCTATCAAGTATCTTTTCTGACCACAATGCGATGAGACTAGATATCAATTACAGGAAAAAAATCTATAAAAAATACAAACACATGGAGGCTAAACAATACACTACAGAATAACCAAGAGATCACTGAAGAAATCAAAGAGGATATCAAAAAATACCTTGAAACAAATGACAATGAAAACACGATGACCCAAAACATATGGGATGCAACAAAAGCAGTTCTAAGAGGCAAGTTTATAGCCATACAATCCTACCTCAAGAAACAAGAAACATCTCAAATAAACAACCTAACCTTACACCTAAAACAATTAGAGAAAGAAGAACATCAAATCAATAGAATTAGAAATGAAAAAGGAGAAGTAACAACTGACACTGCAGAAGTACAAAGGATCATGAGAGATTACTACAAGCAACTGTATGCCAATAAAATGGACAACCTGGAAGAAATGGACAAATTCTTAGAAAAGCACAACTGCCTGAGACTGAACTAGGAAGAAGTAGAAAATATAAACAGACCAATCACAAGCGCTGAGATTGAAACTGTGATTAAAAATCTTCCAACAAAGAAAATCCCAGGGCCAGAGAGCTTCACAGGAGACTTCTATCAAACATTTAGAGAAGAGCTAACACCTATCCTTCTCAAACTCTTCCAAAATATAGCAGAGGGAGGAACACTCCCAAACTCATTCTACGAGACCACCGTCACCGTAATACCCAAACCAAACAAAGATGTCACAAAAAAAGAAAACTACAGACCATTATTACTGATGAACATAGATGCAAAAATCCTCAACAAAATACTAGCAAACAGAAACCAACGGCACATTAAAAGGATCATACACTATGATCAATTTGGGTTTATCCCAGGGATGCAAGGATTCTTCAATATACGCAAATCAAACAATGTGATAAACCATATTAACAAATTGAAGGATAAAAACCATATGATCATCTCAATAGATGCAGAAAAGGTTTTTGACAAAATTCAACACTGATTTATGAGAGAAACTCTCCAGAAAGTAGGCATAGAGGGAACTTATCTCGACATAATAAAGGCCATATATGACAAACCCACAGCCAACATTGTTCTCAATGGTGAAACACTGAAACCATTTCCAGTAAGATCAGGAACAAGACAAGGTTGCCCAGTTTCACCACTATTATTCAACATAGATTTGGAAATTTTAGGCACAGCAATTAGTGAAGAAAAAGGAATCCAAATCGGGAAAGAAGAAGTAAAACTGTCACTGTTTGCAGATGACATGATACTATACATAGAGAATCCCAAAGGTGCTACCAGAAAACTACTAGAGCTAATTAATGAATTTGGTAAAGTAGCAGGATATTAAATTAATGCACAGAAATCTCTTGCATTCCTATACACTAATGACGAAAAATCTGTAAGGGAAATTAAGGAAACACTCCTGTTTACCATTGCAACAAAAAGAATAACATAACTAGGAATAAACCTACCTAAGGAGACAAAAGACCTGTATGCAGAAAACTGTAAGACACTTATGAAAGAAATTAAAGATGATACAAAGAGATGGAGAGGTATACCATGTTCTTGGATTGGAAGAATCAGCATTGTGAATATGACTATACTACCCAAAGCAATCTAAAGGTTTTTGACAAAATTCAACACTGATTTATGAGAGAAACTCTCCAGAAAGTAGGCATAGAGGGAACTTATCTCGACATAATAAAGGCCATACATGACAAACCCAAAATCAAACTACCAATGACATTTTTTACAGAACTAGAACCAAAAATTTCCCAGTTTGTATGGAAACACAAAAGACCCCAAGTAGCCAAATCAATCTTGAGAAAGAAAAATGGAGATGGAGCAATCAGACTCCCTGACTTCACACTGTACTACAAAGCTACAGTAATCAAGACAGCATGGTACTGGCACAAAAACAGAAAGATAGATCAATGGAACAGGATAGAAAGCCCAGAGATAAACCCACGCACATATGGTCACCTTATATTTGATAAAGTAGTCAAGAATATACAATGGAGAAAAGACAGCTTCTTCAATAAGTGGTGCTCAGAAAACTGGACAGCTACATGTAAAAGAATGAAATTAGAACTCTCCCTAACACTGTATACAAAAATAACCTCGAAATGGATTAACGACCTAAATGTAAGGCCAGACACTATAATATTCTTAGAGGAAAACATAGGCAGAATGCTGTATGACATAAATCACAGCAAGCTCCTTTATGTCCCACCTCTTAGTGAAATGGAAATAAAAACAAATATAAACAAATGGGACGTAATGAAACTTAAAAGCTTTTGCACAGCAAAGGAAAACATAAACAAGATGAAAAGACAACCCTCAGAATGTGATAAAATATTGCAAATGAAGAAACTGACAAATGATGAATCTCCAAATTATGCAAGCAGCTCATGCAGCTCTATATCAAAAAAACAAACAACCCAATCCAAAAATGGGCAGAAGACCTAAATTGACTTTTCTCCAAAGAAGATATACAGATTTCCAACCAACACATGAAAGGATGCTCAACATCACTAATCATTAGAGAAATTCAAATCAAAACTACAATGAGGTATCACCTCACACCAGTCAGAATGGCCATCAACAAAAAGTCTCCAAACAATAAATGCTGGAGAGGGTGCGGAGAAAATGGACCCCTCTTGTGATGTTGGTGGGAATGTAAATTGATACAGCCACTATTGAGAACAGTATGGACATTCCTTAAAAAAACTAAAAATAGAACTACCATACGACCCAGCAATCCCACTACTGGGCATATACCCTGAGAAAACCATAATTCAAAAAGAGTCATGTACCACAATGTTCATGGCAGCACTATTTACAATAGTCAGGACGTGGAAGCAACCTAAGTGTCCATCGACTGACAAATGGATAAAGAAGATGTGGTACACATATACAATGGAATATTACTCAGCCATAAAAAAGAAACAAAAATGAGTTATTTTTAGTGAGGTGGATGACCTAGAGACTGTCATACAGAGTGAAGTAACTCAAAAAGAGAAAAACAAATACCATATGCTAACACATATATATGGAATCTAAAAAAAAAAAACATGTTTCTGAAGAAGCTAGGGCCAGACAGGAATAAAGACGCAGATGTAGACAATGGAGTTGAGGACACTGGGAGGGGATGGGCAAGCTGGGATGAAGTGAGAGAGTGGCATGGACATATATACACTACCAAATGTAAAATAGATAGCTAGTGTGAAGCAGCCACATAGGGCAGGGAGATCAGCTCAGTGCTTTGTGACCACCTAGAGGGATGAGATAGGGAGGGTGGGAGGAAGATGCAAGAGGGAGGAGATATGGGGATATATGTTTATGTATAGCTGATTCACTTTGTTATACAGCAGAAACTAACACACCATTGTAAAGCAATTATACTCCGATAAAGATGTTAAAAAATGTATAATTCCACTCTACAAAGATAACAGACTGTTAATATTGTGGAGTATATCTTTCCATGTTTCCAGTTTCTTCCATACTTCTGTCTTCTCTCTTTTCATCATAATACATTAAATCTGCTTTTGTTCTCAGCAATATATTACAAGTATCTTTAAGAGACTCAATGCTTTCCTCTTAATATTTGCATAACAATCAATTGCATATGTGTACCAGATTTTGTACAAGTTGGTAGGTCATTAGGTTGATTCTCATTTTCACTGTTAAAATCCATACTGTAAAGAATATCCTTATCTCTAGAATAAATTTTTAGAAGTAAATCTGCTGGCTTAAAGGAAATAAACATATTTAAGAGTTTTTGTTTTTCTTTTTATTTTGTATCAAGTTGACCTTCAAAGTATGTACAAATTTACACACTTAACAGTGATGCATGAAAGTTACTGTTTCTTCATCATTACCAACAATTAATATTAATAATTATTTCCATCTTCATCAATATGATAGGCAAAAATTGGCACTTTGTTTTATTTTATTTTCTTTAATTTCTAATGATGTTGAATATTTTTGTTTCATCATTTTATATCTACATCTTTTATCCACTTGAAATTGATTTTTATATAGACTGTGAGCTACCTTAATTCCTTCCAGATGGTTAGCCAATTATCCCAGTACTGTTTGTTGAATAATCTTTCCTTTTCCTACTGATCTGGAATCCCATATTTGTCATAAAGTAAATTACATCATACTTAATTTTGTTTCTCGACTTCCTATTCTATTCCATTTTTCTAGATGCCAGACTGATTGATTCCAGCACCAACTCGTTTAGTTATTCTGACTTCATAATACAACTTTTTACTCCTTTATAAATATTTGTTTTAAAAATTCCCACATTAGTCTTGCCTAATTTTATTCCAGAAAACCTATATAATTATTTTTTCAATTTCTAAAATAAGTCCTATTGAGATTTTGATCTGTATTTCATCAAATGTATACATTAATTTGTAGAGAATTGTTAACTTTTATATATCGAGTATTTATATTTATGAATATGCTATATTTCACCATTAATTAAAATATTATTTTATTTTCTTATATGCAGTTTTGCTGTTTAAAAATATGTCTTGTGGTAAAATATAAATATCATTATATAGACATTTTTACATGTCATTCAATAACCATGTAAAAGCAAAAAGTGTGTTGTAATACTCAAAGATACACCAAAATGTTAACACTGGGTATTTCTATTTTGGGGAATTGTAAGATATTATTTTATCCTATGAACTTTAAAAACAACTTTATTGATATACCATATAATTGAACCCTTTAAAGTGTACAATTCAATATTTTTTATATGTTCACAGGATTTTGCATCCATCAACATTATGTAATTTTAGAATATTTTCATCACCCCCCAAAAAACTTCATACCCAATAGCACTCACTCCTTATTTAATCGCAACTCCCATTTCCCTAGGCAATCAGTAATCTACTTTCTGTGTCTATAGATTTGCCTATCTGGATACGATAGGCAAACGATATTATATAATATGCCATCTTTTGTAAGTGTCTTCTTTTATTTAGCCTATGTCTTCAGGGTTCATCTCTATTGTACCATGTATCAGCATTTCATTCCTTTTCATGGCTGAATGATAATGTATTATATGGCTCTACCACCTATTATTTATCATTCATCAGTTGATAGACATTTGGGTTGTTTTTACTTTATGACTATTATGAATAATGCTGCAGTGAGCATTCATTAACAAGTTTTTGTGTGGATGTTTGTTTTCAGTTCTCTTAGGTATATACTTAGGTGTGAAATTGATATGTCCTATGTTTAACTTTTTGAGGAACTGCCAGACTGTTTTTCAAAGTGGCTGCACCATTTTACATTATCACCAGCAGTATATGAGGGTTCTGATTTCTCCACATCCTCACCAACACTTTTTATCTGTTGTTTTTTATTATAGCCATCCTAGTGTGTGTCTTTTCTTTAATGCTCTATAATGCTCACATACTTCTTTCTAATGGCACAACCTCATATATTCATTAAAGCAAACATGACATGGGTACCCTGGAAACTGCAAACAAATGTTGACCTTTGTTTACACAATGTCCTGAATCACTTCTGGATAGGCAGACATTGAAATATTAAAATGGACATGTTTATAGCCACAGATATGCAATTGTATGTGAGGGAAAATGATATCACAAATTCCAACAAAGTTTTCTGACTTTTTAAAAGGAAGTTGAGAGTTCTTTCTTTCTTTTTAATTTTTAATTTTTTAATTACTTTTTATTGGAGTATAGTTGCTTTACAATGTTGTGTTGAGAATTCTTAAACTTTTCAGCACCTCTATTAGCATTTCACATTTCCATGAAATTTTAAAGTTCATTTTCAGAGATTGAGGATTAACAGCAATAATCTTATTTTAAACTAATTTTTGCTTCTATCCTCTTATTTTCCTTCCTTTCTCTAATTCATTTCATGCCCAGCACCCAGTTGTCTAACATTTTAAGCAAACAACTATATCACATCACACTTCTTCAAAATAATTATCTTTGCCTTGATTCTATTACCTCTAATTTGTGGAAAGAGGACAGAGTAAAGGGTTTTATGATGCAGATTACCCAAGTATAGTAAATCCAACTATAGTACTTGAATTGCTATTTAATTCAATGTGTTATAAAGAAATAGCAGTTGCATGTATATTCTATCTATAGTTATCTCCCTATCATCTATCTATCATCTATAATACCTGAGAACTACTGAGATTAGTATAACCTCAGATTATAAATCAATATAAGATTATATTGATTAGCATTTTGTTTGTTTTCATACGCTCTGTCTATAAAGTCATCTTAAGGTTTTGAAATATGAATGAGGAAAAAGGAGGAGGCATTTTCAGTTACTGTAGGTCTGTTTTACCTAGTAGTGGCAGCAACTTCAAATCATCTTCAGGGAAGATGGGTTCTTCTGTTTAGGAAGTATCCAAATGGACCTTTTAATTATGTAAATACAAAATAGGTGCAATTCCAAATGCCTTTAGAGAGACTGTAAAGTCCTGGTAACCTGAATATAATCTCGAGTATTCCAACTTCATCATGCAACTTGCTGTGTATGCTTGAGATTATGTAGAATTATGTAGATTGCTTTTTGAAAGGGAGATGGAAGTGGAAAAAATAATGTCCTGGGTGCAGACAAATGGCAAAGTGTTTTAACAGATTATATTTATGGAAAGAATGGGGCTTTGGGAGTACTGGGAGACAACACTCTGACATGGACACTGTAGTGGCAATGAAGACTCCTTTCCAGAAGGCTTTAAGTTAGGGAGACATTGGCTGAGGGTAATTCGAACTGGAAAGGAAGCATACTGCTGGCTCTCCTAATAGATAGACTGTAACACAAAGCACCCCTCTGAGTACATGTAGGAATAATTGAGTAATATCCTAGAGTGAAGGGATTGGGATGAGTCCCAAAGAGCACAATGGTATGGTTTAGAGCTGTGCTGTCCAATAGAAATTTTGGTAGTAATGGAAAAGTACTAGATTTGTGCTGTCCAATACAATCTAGTAACCACTAGACTCAAGAACACTTGCAATGTGCCTGGTGTGACTGAGGAACCAATTTTAAAATTTAACTTAATTTTAATTACTTAAAATTTAAATAGCCACATGTAGCTAATTGCTATTTATTGGACAGCACAGGTCTAGAATATTAAAAATAACTGAGATATCAAATACTTAAAAGTAGTAGAAACATGAACATTTCAATTACACATCTAAGACTGAGTCAAAATTGAACTGAAAATGCATCTTTATAGTATAGTCATTGGTGAAAAAAATTTTTAGATATGTCATTCTACACTGCATGTGAAATAAAATTCAAAATCTTTAACTGAATATACAAGGCTTTCCAAAATTCACTCCGAAATCATTGTTCCAACCTTAAGTCCAGCAGTCTTCTAATGCAAAACCCCTGTTGATTAAGCCAATCTTGACTATCTGCCATTTCCAAAGAAATGAAGAACCTGAGGTTTAGAGAGATTAGATTACTTATACTCAGGTTGCAAAGGTGATAGATGTTCAAATCTAGGCAGTGTGATTCTAGAGCTCTCTTTCTTATCACTATACCAGTTTTCTTATCTTCAAAATAAACATAATAATAGCACCTGCTTCATAAGATTGTTTGAAGATTAATGAGATATTCATATGGCGAGCTTGACTCTCAAATGGTACACAACAAATGCTCAATGAAAATTAGCTATTACTGTTGATGCTACATTGGCATTGTGACTTACAATACTTATTAATTGCAGATTATAACATAGAATAAAACAAGAAAATGATTTTTCTTTTTTAAGTCCAATAAACTATTTTTGCTTTTGACCTATATTATCTTGGCTAGCATTATGGCATTTACAGAGATTTCAAATAAAAATTAGTTCATGGATTAGTTTTATATCACTCTGGAAACGTTCCACCACCCCAAACCCACCTGAATTACAAAGAAATGAAATGGCTTAGCAAAGTGCTATGGTGCTGAAATAACATCATTTCAAAGAGTACATTTGTGCTTAAACCAAAAAACAAACAAACAAAAAAACAGAATAAATGAAGAAAAGTCAGCCACTGAAAGACATAGTGGACTATAAACAAAAATGAGTCTCAAGCAAGAGCATTCCTTTTTATCATGGAAAAAACAAAATATGGAAAGGAGACAATGAAATGCATTTGCAAGAGGCCAGGCAAGTAAGGTTGTTCAGCTTGTATCTCTACCAGAGATACAGCAGCCTAAATATGCTCTTGAGTATGCATAGTAAAGTTATTATTTGCTTTTGTAAAGTATGTGGCTCTGACCATAAGAAACTGCAGCATAAATATAGGCTTTACTAGGAAATATAATTTAAGAATGCTGTCATCAGTTTGGAAATATATCACTAAAATTTTTCCTACAAAAAAGAAGGATTTAAGAAATAATGTAGTTTTCATTGAGATTTTTGTGTTCATGTCAAGTATTCAGAAGGGGAACATATTTATAAAAAATGAAAATATAAAAACATGCACATCAATAGTTTCTAATATTAATTATTTTGAATGTTCCATATGTGTCTTAGAAAATTGAGGCAATGCTTGTGAGATTGTGCTTTATGAATATTGATTGTTATAATAGTAGAATATAAAATCTAAAAACAAGATGCTCAGTAGGTAAAATCTATAAAATAAACCTACAAAATAAATAAATAAAATCTAGAAACAAGATGCCTTGCATGCATGTCATGATTTATTTCCTCAGAGCTTTTCTACTTCTTTACCAATTGGTATAAGGAATTTTATATCTCCCAGATTGCAAGAAAAATAAACCAGACATATTGTTAAGGCTTTCAGAGTTAGACACAAAATTCAATGAGCTCATTTTAATCAAAGTTAAACAACTGGATGAAATTTCTTATGTTAATGTTAGTTTTATATTTTTCTAGATATTATAAAATACTATTCAATTTTGTGGATTTAATTGCAGTAGATTCTTGAGTAGAAAATATTAGAGGAGTTATTCAACCTTTATTTTGCAAACTTTTATTATGTAAGGGGTTGGATTAACTCAAGATAATACTTTGTGTAATATTAATTGACTTCCTTGGACTTCTATTTGTAATTTTTTAAAATGGAAACACAGTGCAAAGTTTGTTTAACAGTACAGCATTGTAAAGTAAAAGGATTGAAAAGAATCCTTCTTTGGGAGAATTTTGATTTCTATATATTATTTGAAAGCCTGAAGCTATCTGAGTTTTTCTTTATGACCTTATTTCCTTTTTTGCAAAATCTTTCCCCAAGTCTTCCATAAGCCCTCTTAAGATAAATCAAAGGATAACCTAAAGTTAGTCAGTAAGTGCTTTTGACCTTTGGACTACTGTAACTGCAAATATAAGAAATTTGTTACAATGATACGTTTAGATCAGGTCAGAAAGGTATCATGGTTGAATGTGTTTATTTTTCTTTACAGTTGTGATAGGGTTGAATGTTTTTTCTTTAAGCTCTCTGCTTCTATCACATCATATCAGTTGAGAGGATTCAGGATTTTTAGTACTGAAGGTTAGACACTACTAAGCACTAAGAGTATTTAACTGAACAGGGAAAGGAAAAAATATCCAATTTAATTCAGACATTTATGACCTCACTTTAGATCCTTATTTTTATGTTCAATCCAAATGTGTTGAATCTAAAATCAAAACAATATACTTTGTTCTGCTCTGGATTAAAATAGGTTGTACTGGACATGATTTGTAATAGTTTTTAATATGTGTCTCATATCAGCCTACCTCCTGCTAATAGGTTAGTAAGCTTCTATTTCTCTTTACCACTGCAACCAATAAACACTACTATTATAGGAGATATAGTACTAATACAAGGCAACCTGCCTTTCATGCTCATCATAAAAAATGTGTAATATGAGCATGCCGTGTACACAATCAACCCTTCCATTCTAGCGGAAAAAAGGGAGGAAAGATAATAAATTGGTGCATGGAAGTCTTTGTGACACTAAATGACTCTTAAGTAATGAGATATTATAATTCAGGGCACAATAGTAGCCCAAATGTTTGAAATTTCATATTATACTGTATTAAATTTTTCGTTATCTGCTGTTGGTTTGGATATTATCTAAGATTCAGAGTTAGCATTCACAAGGAAGCACCCAAGCATACAAATCTTAAAAAAATACAAATAAAAGCTGCAACAGTACAAGTTGATTTCCCAAGGATGCAAAGAGAATAATTTTCTACAGATGAAGCATACCTTTATGCACTCTACTGAAAATTAGGCATAGTGTTATACATTCATAATATATCTTGTAGCTCCTCAAGTACAAAGAGTGGGTTAGAACTAAAATGTAAATCATATGCTTGTTTTTGGATTGCTTTATCTAATCCTTTATACATATATTAGTCCCATTGTAAAATAGAGATGTGATTTTCCTTTCACAAGTCTTAACTAAATCTTCACATTATGCAAATACACATCTGTTCAGAAAGCAAAGCTAAAGAAACAATCCACATTTACTACAAAACAACAAAGATTTCAAGGATATTGGAGTATAATTTTGTTTTTGCTTTATTTGTTTCAGCTGCATCAAGGTTTAATGGTGATGTATTTTACTTCTCCAAACAATAAAAAAAAATTCCTTTAGAGTGTATTGACCACAATATAAGCAACATACTTAAAGATAGTTATTTTAAACAAACCTCAAAGGCAAACTAATTAAGTATATTTTACATATTAGTAACCTATAAAAAGGGAAAGCTAATATAAAATACAGATCTTGAACACACACCTAGCCACCAAATGATTTTACCAATTCCTACTCCCATCAACAGTGAGTTCAATTATAAATGCTGTTGATCATAAGATTATCTAAAATGAGGCCCCTATAATATTCCACTTTGAGCTTGTTTTGCTTTGGCAAATGTCTAAATCCTTGACTCCACCCTTCTCCTCATGTTACTAGAAATGTTGATTTTTAATTTGGAATTTTGCCTTCTCTTCTCATGAGTAATTTAGGTTAGTGATAGGAACCTTAATTAATCAAACAATCAACATATATATAATTCCTACTATTGTAATGCATTATGTTCAAAGAATACAAAGTAAATAATTTCATTAATGAGTCTAAACAAGGAAAAGGAAGATATATGGAGAACAAAATGTACCTGGAAAATGAGTAAGAGGAGAGCTTTAGAGTGAGAGATCATATTCCCTTTGGGGATACTTGTGTAATGAAGAAATATTGGGTTTTCTTTTCAAAAAATAACCTCTTTATTAAAGGAATTAATTATGTTCCTGAGATCAATTAAGAAGGCAGTTTTATGGATTTAATCAATTGTGTTCTCTATCATTCATTCAAAGAGTATTTATCAAACACTACACTGTGCTAAGCCTTAATTTTATCTTTCAAATTTTAACACAAAAATTCAATTTGGTATGAAATGCTATTGTTATAAAAGATATTTGCAGTTAAAGCTACTCTAAAAACTGGATTTCCTGAAAATGTGGGGAAAATTAACTATGTTTTTGATTTTCGAAAAGATCTGAAACATCAATTCAAGCAGACTATTTTTACCACATGCCCAAGAAAAGGTTTTAACTACTAAATTCCATTATATATTCAAGATCCAATTTTAAGAAGAGACAATTTAAAGAAATCCAGGCTTATAAAATATTAGGAGTTAATTGTGCACATTACAGAAAGGTGTTTCAACTTCACAAAATAGTAGTGTAGGATTTACATGTACTACTTACTGAATAAACACATTGTACTAATATTCTCCCTTTCAGTAGTAAAACTTTTACATAAAGCAAGTCACACCAGTATCTGAACTTAGAATTACCTGAAACCCAGACTAACTTCCTGCACCATGCAAGAAATATCATTTGAATGTTACTGACAGTGTTCATTTAACTTTAGCTTTAACACTTTTAGTGCAAGAGAGAATGTTTTGTTTTAGTTTGGTTTCAATTCATTTCAATTTCTTCATTCCAGTGAGCATCACATTATATGTGTTATATAATTCGGCAGCATTAAATAAACCAAGATTAGGTCCTTTGAGAAACACTAAAATATTTTTGCAACATTTTTGCTAGTGGTATTTCTATGGATAGCAACACCCTCTTTCATTTGGAAAGACCACATTTCTGTTTTACACAAAGGCACACACACACACACACAAATACATATCCCAATAAACAAGTGTTTGAATAAAGACATAGAGACACAGAGATTTAATGAGAATATTACGTTTCACATGCTCATTGGTTAGGATCTACTACACCTAGAGCTCCGATACTTATAAGGCATGCATGTATCTATAAGATTAAATCAGTCTTCTCTGAAGATTGAGTAATTTACCAGCAAAAGTGATAGTAGCCAGGACTGTCCAGTTTTTTTAAATCCCCTATTGGAACCACTAGGGGGCATGTCTGTCGGTAAATCTAAAGATCAGCAATTAATTTGACCTTGGAAATCAAGTAAGTAAAATTTTAATTTCAATGGGTCAGAAATTCTATACTGTAACTGATTGAGGAGTTTAGTCAAACTTATTCCAGATGCTTCCTGGATAAAATGTTAGGCCGGACAGATTTCTATGCACAGAAAAAACAATAGGATAGATGAAAAAATAATTTTCATTTTAGTAGGTTTCTCAGCAGTAGTTGCTCAGAAGAGACACATGTTTTATCTAATATAAAAGGGTCAAAGCAGTAGAATATTGCACTTTATTGTATCTCCCCGAAATATGTGTATATTTTTAGGTACAAAAGACTACCTCTATTTGATTTTCCTCTAGAGAGTTTGATTTGGGAAGAATAATGATGAATATAAGCCATTTAACATTGTTTTTGGATTTCTATTTAGAAATGGAACAAGGTCAAGGTTGGTGCACATTCAAAATACAGCAATAGCAACAAACATTGAATCAAAATTACATATCTACTTGTCTGATTTTTTTCATCTTTGTATCCTAATAATTTATAATGAGTGCATTTTTCCCGATGATTTGCTTAGCCAAATAACTTTAATCATATCATTCTTTCCTCATTTTCTAAGTGTAGATATTTAAAAGCAGTAATATCAATTCTTTGTACTCTAGATGCTTATAGATCTTTGGATCAAAGTTGAGGAGGCCTCAGAAATAATGGGCTGGGACTGTGAGTCTGAGAAGGGGTGGAATAAGAAATAGTAAACTATAGGAATTCCATTTTATTCTAGCCAATATGTGTATGAAATTATAATTTGAGTATCTTTTATCTGTTAGTTTGCTATCAACTGTTTCTACTTGATCTCAGATTCAGTCACCTTTGTACCAATCATTTGTAAAATCCTTAGAGTTAAGAATGTAGTCTATTGTGGATGGGGTGGGAAGGGGAGAAGAACCAACTTTTGTTTAGCATCAAATATGTTTCAAGCGTTTTACAAATATCTCATTTAACTTTCACAACATCCCAGAGAGTGGGAACTAATGCTATTCCTAATTTACAGATGAGGAAACTGGCTTAGAGAGATTAAGTCTCTTGTATAAATCCCAAAGTTAACAAGTGAAAGATCTGGAATTGCAAACTGTTCACCCTCACTCCAGATTCCATGCTCTTTCATTTTACCTGAAGCTGTCTGATATGGAGATAGAATTTAAAACTTTGACCTTGGAACTTCCTTGGCAGTCCAGTGGTTAAGACTTTGCCTTCCAATGCAGGGGGTGTGGGTTCCATCCCTGACTGGGGAGCTAAGATCCCACATACCTGGGGCCAAAAACCAAAACATAAACAAGAATCAATATTGTAACAAATTCAATAAAGACTTTAAAAATGGTCCACATCAAAAAAGAATCTTTAAGAAAAAAAATAACTTTGACCTTATTAATATCATATTCCTAATTTATTAGACCCTTGCTACTCAAAGTGTAGTCCAAACCCCTGTTCACCTGGGAACTTGTTAGACATGCAAATTCTTGGGCCCACTCCAGACCTGCTGAAGTTAGAAGCTTCATTTTAACAATTTTAGCAGGCTATTTGTAAGCACATTAGAATTTGAGAAGTGCTATTTTATATAACTTGACGGAACAAATCATTCCCTGATTCTTGCAAGTATGCAAATATAATAGTGAAGGCTCCTTTTCAGGGCCTTTAAAAAAATTTATAGATTGTTTACTTGCTGTTTAAAATAGACAGCGTAGGTAGCTGAAATAATTCTAACATTGTGCCTCTGTATAAAAATCACTTTAACCATCCCTCCCCTACCTTTTAAAAAAAAATTATTTATTTATTTATTTATTTATTTATTATTCCCTCTGTTTCTGAGGGACTTCTAAGAGTAGACATTGTTTAATTTCTGTAAGAAATTGTAAAGAATTAATATAATTTTTTCCTTAAATGTTTGGTAGAATTCACCAGTGAACCCATCTAGGCCTGGGACTCTGTTTTGGAAGGTTACTATTGATTTGATTTTACTAATAAATACAGGTCTATTCAGATTTTCTGTTCCTTCTTGTGCCAGTTTTATCAAACTGTATCTTTCAAGGAATTGGTCCATTTCATTCAGTTTATCAAATTTGTGCACCTAGAATTGTTTGTAGTATTACTTTATTATCTTTTTAATATCCATAGATCTGTGGTAATGTATCCTCTTTCACTTCTGATCTTTGCAATTTTTGTCTTCTCTCTTGTTTTATTAGTCAGCCTCTCTAGATGCTTATCAATTTTGAGCTTTTCAGAGAATGAACTTTTGGCTTTGTTGATTTTCTCTATTCATTTTCTGTTTTCAATTACACTGATTTTTGCTCTAATTTTTATTCCTTTACTTCTATTTACCTTGGATTTAATTTTCTCTTCTTTTTCTAGTTTCCTAAGGTAGAAGCTTGTATTATTGATTTTAGATCTTTTTTTCTTTTATAACATATGCATTCCCCATGGGCATCTAGCAACGCCAAATTTGGTGATGTGGTTAGGGCAGAAAAAAAAAAAGTGCATTCAGTGCTATAAATTTCCCTCTAAGCTCTTCTTTTGGTGCAACCCACAAATTTTGGTAAATTGTATTTTCATTTTCATTTAGTTCAAAATATCTTAAAAATTTGTCTTGAGATTTCTTCTTTAACCTGTGTGTTATTTAGAAGTGTGTTTAATCACCAGTTATTTTGGGATATTTCAGCTATCTTTCTGTTTTTGATTTCTAGTTTAATTCCATGGTATTCTGAGTGGACATTGTTTAATTTCTATACTTCTCAATTTGTTAATCTGTGTTTTTGATGTTAAGTGCATACATATTAAGAATTGTTTTATCTTCTTTGAGAACTGACTCCCTTTATCATTATGTAATGTTCCTCTTTGTCCCTGATAACTTTCCTTGCTCTGAAGTCTGCTCTGTCTAAAATTAATATTTTACTATGACTATAAAGTTGATTAGTGATAACATTTTATATCTTTCTTCATCCATTTACTTTCCATCTATATGTATTTATATTTAAAATGGGTTTCTTAAAAAAATCAAGTTCATATATACAAAGAACAGATTGGTGATTATAAGAGGCAGGGGGTGTGAGAAACTGTGGGGTTATTTTTCAGTTTAGTTTAAATAAATTGATTAACAAATTTGAAAAATAATGTGACTGTACCTAATGCCACTGAAGTTTATGCTTAAAAATGGTTAAGATGGTAAATTTTATGTTGTGTGTATTTTGCCACAATTTTTTTAAAAAAGCAGATGCCCAAATAATACATACAATAAAATTCCAGTTATATAAAATTCAAAACCAGGCAAAACTATGCTTTCATAGATTGTAAAGCTTCAAAGAAATGCAAGGAAATGATTCTTAGGAAAGTCAAGATAAATGGTTATTGTATCTGTTGGGGACAGGGAGGGATGAGGGTGTGACTTTTGTGGTACTGGCTATGTTTTGTTTATTGGTTTGAGTTATGTGGATGTTTGCTTTATTACTCTCTTTAACAGTATATATATTTTAGATATTCCTTATATTTTATATATTTCAGAGTTAAAAAGGAAAAGAAAAAGTTTAAAGCACTTTATTGCTGTAGATTATTCAATCAGACAATACTGTGTAAAAACCAATTGATGTTTTGCTGGAAACTTTGCAGCCTCCCACCAAAACAGCTTTAGGATTTCTCCTTTCCATTCTCCATGGTGGGTTTGGAAATGGCAGCTCTTCAGCAATCAACATCGTGCAAGCTTGGTCAGGCACTGTGGGAGGAGGTGGGAGAAGCTGAAGAGATCACCAGAAGACTGATTTTCAAAATGGATCTGGGGCTTGACTTTGATTTCATACCTCTCATGACACTACTACATTCACAATTTTTCATTTGTTAAAAAAGCATCAGATGAATTTTTTTTTAACCTTAATAATTTGGTTCAGTGTGGAAAAGAAAGATATGCTTTAAAAATTTGTAACTCAAAACTCTGCTTTAAAGTGTTTCTCATGACTGACCAGGCATCATCATTATCATCACCTGGAAAAATTTGCTGACCACTCACTGTGTGCCTTATCTGAGATGAGTGCCGTGATTGCAGGTGAGAAGAAAAAAAGACTTTAAAAATATTATTCATATTAAAAAAAAAAGAAATGCATCTTCCAGTTACCTACCAAAAAAATTATTATTCATTAGTAAGCAAGTAACTCTTTGCATTCCAAGAACTTCAAGCAAGTATAAATAACTCCAGATTCACTTGAGTGCAAAAGGCAAAAATAAGATATGGTCTGTTCAAAGCATTTAAAGAGTTGGATATTCACCCCTGTGGTTCAGGGGTTGGGAAGCACAATGGTAAATGTTGAGGATTTGGAGGAGGTTATTGTCATAAAGTATGGTGGGGCAATAGTAGAATAAGTAAATGAATCATGCTATAGTCATAGGGTGATTACTATATACTATATAACGCTAATGAATGAATTACAGCTACACTTAACAACCAGGATGAACCAATGTTAAGGGGAAAACAAGTCACAAAAGAATATAAACATCATTATTTTATTTAAAATCCATATAAAGTTCACAAAGAGGCAAAGCTATTTGTATCATTTAAAATGCATACATGGGGGGAATAATGACAGTAGTGACCTGCATAGGGAGAGAGGAGTTGGTGACCAGGAAAGGCACATACACGTGCGCACACACACACACACACTAAATAAAGTGGGTTTCTTGTAGGCAACGTTTAGTTGGGTCTTGGGTTTTTTGTTTTGCTCTCTTGTTTTTATTTCTAACTTCACTCCATTGTGATAATGGTGTAATATGATTTCAGCTTTTTATGTTTATTGAGGTACAGGGTTTCTTGCCTAACAATTGATCTGTCATTTAAAATGGTCTGTATGTACTTGAGGAGAATGTGTATTCTGCTGGTGTTGGGTGGAGTGTCATATTTATGTCTGTTAGTTCTTGTTGGTTTATAAGTGTTGTTCAGTTCCTCTATTTCCTTACTGATCTTCTGTCAAGATTTTCTATATGTTATTGAAAGTGAGGTTATACAATCTCCAACTATTATTGTAGAACTGTCTATTCCTCCCTTTCATTCTATCAATGTTTGCCGTATATATTTTGAAATTCTGTTTTTAATGTGATGTGTTATAGTCATTGACATGAGTTGACACTATTATCAATATGCTGTATCCCTCTTTTTCTCTTATAATAATTCTTTTATTTAGTCTATTTTTTATTATAGTCACTCTAGCTCTTGTGGTTATTATTTGGATAGAACATCTTTTTCCATCCTTTCACTTTCAAGCTATTTGTGGATTCAAAGTGACTCTCCTATAGACAGCATATGGTTAGGTTTTATTTTTTAAATCCATTCTTCCTTTTGTGTGTATTTTAAATATATTTTCTTAGTGTGTACTAAGAGAGTTACATTTAATATCCAAAATTTATGAAAGGTATAACATTGTAGTTTGAATTGATACCAACTAAGCTTCAGTAGCGTTCAAAATACCTGCTCCTAGATAGGTCCACTTCTCCCCCTTTATGTTGTCATTGCATCCGTTACACCTTTATTAATTGTTTGACCATTAACATAGATTTAAAATTAGTTTTATATATTTGTATTTTAAATCATGTAGGAAATAAAAACAGGAGTTATGAACTATGAATACAATAATACTGACTCTTACCTATATAGTGACCTTTATTTCTTCATATGGTTTTGAGTTACTGTCTAGTTTCCTTTTATTTTAGCCTGATGTATTTCCTTAGCATTTCTTGTAGGGTAAGTTTACTAGTGTTAAACTCTCTCAGCTTTTCTTCATCTGGGAATGTATTAATTCCTCCTTCATTTTTCAAGGATTGCTTTGCCAGATACAGTATTCTTGATTGACAGGTTTTTTTTTTCTTTCAGCACTTTAAAAATGTCATCCCACTGCATCTGTCCTCTGTGAATTCTGTTGCAAGATCCAATGTTAATTTTATTAAGGATCCCTTGTACATGACAAGTCACTGGATAATTTCAATTCACATGACTTCAGGTTCACTGATTCTTTCTTTTGCCTGCTCAAATATGCTTTTGAAAGCTTCTAGTGAGGTTTCATTTCAATTAATGTACTTTTCATGTCCAGAATTTGTTTGGTTCCTTTGTAATTTACATCTCTTTATTGATATTCTCTACTTGTTTATGCATTGTTCTCCTGATTTCCTTTAATTCTTTGTTTATATTTTCCTTTGGCTATTTGAGTGTATTTGAACAGGTAACTTAAAGTCCTTTTCTACTAAGTCCAATGTGTCTATCTCCTTGGGGACAGTTTCTCTTTAGTTTCTCTTTGAATGGGCCATCATTTGTTGGTTCTTTACATGCTTTGAATGTTTGGTTGAAAATCAGACATTTTGAATATTATGATTTGATAACTGTGAAGTAAGATTCTTCCTTAGTCTTTAATTTTGCTGCTGTAGCTGTTTGTTTAGTGAATTTTAAAAATCATTTTTGTAGTGCCTGTATTATTTGTCATGTATAGTCTCTGTTAATTTAGTTTGTGTTCACTTTGTGTTTTGACAGAGATTTACTTGAATGCCCATAGCCAAATAAAGGGAGAAAGAGGGGAAAGAATTTTTTAAAATTTCCTAGTCTTTGCAGATTGGTTTTGTGTTAGAGCATTCTTTCGACGTCTAGCTAGGTGTTGAAAGAATGCTCTAGCATGGGTATTTACAATTCCATCTTAGCTCTCACTTCTTGCTTGTACTGAGCCTAATAATCAGTCATAGTTGAAATCTTAGGATCTTCAGGTCTTTTCTGAGCATGCATCCTAACCTGGACATGCACATGGCTTTCCAAATTTCCTGGTGTATTAGGTATGTCTTCAGTGTTCTAATATTCTAAAGAATCTCTCTCCCTGGCCTTTCGTCCCTGGTTTTTGGTGTATTTATTGTTTGCCTCAGCTGTAATCTATTGCCTTAGGTGGCAGTGGATTATTCATTTGCCTTTTGCTAATTTGAGGAATGCTCTCTGGGTGCCCACTTTTTTGCCTTGAGAAACTTCTAAGTTAGGTAAAATAAATCAAGCCTTTCAGATAGTCCTCAGACAGGTTAGAAAACATAAATACAGTGATTAGCAAATAAAATATGCTCTGCTCCCTCTGGAATCAAGGACCAGGGTCCCATCCTGGGGACCTGGGCAGCTGTCTTAAGACTCTTCCTATGCAGGAGAGGAGACTGGGTGGGAACAAGTAAAATATCACAAAGCTTTCCTACCCTTTTTAAGTTGGCTTTTCCTTGATTCCTCATTTGCTTATTTATTGTAAACCTTTGACTGCTTTCCAGAGTTCTAACAAAGTTGATTCTGTTTTACTTGGTTTTCCAGTGTTTTTGTGGAGAGATGGACTCTTGGAGCTACCTACTCTGCCATGTTTGCTGACAACACTCTCAAGATGTTTTTTTTCTTTATTTTTCAGAAGTTTAACTATGATGGGTCTCTGCATGGCTTTGTTTCAGTGTATTCTATTTGGAGTTCACTCAGCTTCTCGAATCTGTAGGTTTATATCTTTTTACTGAATTTGGGAGGTTTTCTGCCATTGTTTCTTTAAATACTCTTTCAGTCCCACTTTGTTTCTCCTCTCATTCTGATGAAATGTTAAATCATTTTTTTCTTTTTTTTTTTTTTTTTTTTTTACTGTTCTGAAGATCATTGTTTTGCTCATTTTTTTCAGTCTGTTTTTTTCTCTGTCGTTTAGGTTGAATAAATTCTATTGATCTATCTTCAAGTTCACTGTTCACTATTCTATTTACTGTCATCTCTAGTCTACTATTGAGTAAAGTTTTTAAAATTTTGGTCATTGTGTTTCTTAGTTCTATAATTTGTAATTGGATTTTTTTTTTTACAACTTCTGTTTCTTTGCTGGAATTATCTATTTTTATTTTGTTTTAAGAGAATTTGTAATTAATTGTTGAGGCATTTTTATGACTGCTGCTTTAAAATGCTTTTCAGATAATTCTAACGTGATTCATTTCAGTGTTACCATCAGTTAGTTGGTTTTTTCATTCGTATTATGATTTTCTTGGTTCTTGGCATAATGAGTGATTTTTAATTGTATCCTGGACATTCTGATTATTATATTAGGGTTTTGATCCTATTTAAAACTTCTGTTTCAGAAGGTACTGACCCTGTTTAAGGTTTAGTCGGTAGATTCTGTCCACTTTTGTGGACTTTAGTTCCAATAATAATTTAGATTTCTGAACTCTTGCAATGTTATCTGGTCTACATCATTCATCCAAAGCCACTGGGACTCCCACTCAATCCCTGATACTCTGCTAATTATCCATTATCAGGATAAATAAAAACTTAATTTTCCATGTTGCCAAAATGGAAAGAGACTGTTTTCCCCTCACCCTTTTTTCTTTCCTTACAGCCTTTCTATGAGAAACCTAGTGGTTGTGAATATGGATGTGCATTTTAAAATATATATATTTATGTATTTATTTTTGGCTGAGTTGGGTCTTCGTTTCTGTGCGCAGGCTTTCTCTAGTTGCGGCAAGTGGGGGCCGCACTTCATTGCGGTGCTTGGGCCTCTCACCATCGCGGCCTCTCTTGTTGCAGAGCACAGGCTCCAGACGCGCAGGCTCAGTAGATGTGGCTCACGGGCCCGGTTGCTCCGCGGCATGTGGGATCTTCCCAGACCAGGGCTTGAACCCGTGTCCCCTGCATTGGCAGGCTGATTCTCAACCACTGCGCCACCAGGGAAGCCCTGGATGTGCATTTATAAAAGCGGCTTAGTAACCCTGTTGTCAGGTTTACAACCTAGGAATGTTTTTTAGTGTCTGGAAGTCATCCCTTTGCAGTGTAAACATTTACAAAGATAACACCTCTAGCTCCCTGTCGCAGTGGGAGTTTAAGCTAGGCACCTTGCTCTGAGCTCTAACCATCTGCTTGTCAGAGAGATAAGAAGTTTTAATATACCTTTGGAGAAATGCAATTAACTAAAACGAATGGTTACCTTAATTCCCAAGTAAACTTAGAATGAGTGTTATGAAAGAATTTGTAGCAAAAGATGCTGTTAGGTCCTGTTAGAGAGACTTGAAAACATATGTACATAACAGGTTCTGACTGTTTGGCTGTATAAATAGGGTGGGAATTTCCTTGGCTTACTTATGAGGCATTGTAATCTGAATATGCTTATTCAATAATAAAGCTTTCTGTCTTTTCTACATTTTGAGGAAAACATTCTCTAGGTTGGCAGGATTGTTATTTCTTCAAAAGCTAGATACCCATGACCTAGCTATGATTCTATGCATATTAAAATGACACATTTGCCAGAATTCACCCAGCGAAAGTGCTGTTCATCTCCAGGTGTTTAATTAGTTGGCATTCGAAACCCATTGAATCCCCCTGAGTGATCTCCTGCCTAAAGTACAGTGTTCCAAGTTCCATCTACTGTGTTATCCTGGGCTTCTGCCAGTGTGAAATGGAAATACCCTGTACCAGCAAAATAACAATGCACATCTGAAAGGAGGAAATGTAAAACAAAAATGGTATTGGCTAGAGGAAATATATTTTTGTACTCTTACTCATACTAGATCAAAGTAACAAAATGTGCTCTACTTTTCTAGTTTTATTTTATTTGTTCCACATTGAACTAGTTTTAGTGTACTCTCAGTAGTACTTTTAACTTTTGACTTCTAGTCATGATTGAATGCAGGTGATACTTGAGAATCTGTGACCTCCTGTAAGAATTGGAGTTTTTTGCATAGGTTTTGTATTATGCAAGTTGATGCTTATGCCATGTTTCTACATCAGAATTCCTAGAAAAATCACTTTGAATTTTTGATATAGAAATTAATGGAAAATGAATTAGTATATAAAATTTAGATTTTTCAAATTAAGAAAATGTACAATTTGCCCTAACAATTTTATGGAGAAATATCCTCTTTTTGTTTTAATAACTAAAGATAAAATATGCTCATACTCTTTTCCCCTTTATTAACAAATTAGACTGTTAAAAATAAAATATTTAAAATGAATTAAAAATTTTATTAGCACCATTCAAATTTCTTTGCCAGTCATTTTCATGTTATAGACTCTGAATTTTAATTAAAGTGGTATTAGAGAAAGTTCCAGTTTATGAAAAATTGAAACAAATGGATTTTGTTACAAGAATGAGACAAATGCTCAGTACAGAAGCTGCAGTGTATCCCAATAGCTAATGTCAATTTTCAGGGTATCTTAGGTGACTATAAAATCAGTGCTTATTCAAGTTGAACTACTTGTAACTTCCACATGCATAGTACAGTTGGAATTTAGGATTATGGTGAGTACTGTGAGGCACTGCCAGACTTTGGAGTGACTTGTGAATCACAAAAAGTTTAAGTTATATTTAGTCTAGTTGTAGAGTTAAGTCTATTTAAATACTTTCTAATTTTATTGATTATATACTCTTCTGGAAAGGTGGTAGAATGTGTATAGGTACCAAGAATCTCCTCCCTGAATTCCCTGTAAAATTGATTTGAAAAAAAGTTCTATGTAGTCCATTGGGTTGAAAAAATTAGAAACTTATTTCTGATCCTGGCAGAAATTGATACAGTCTTTTTTTTCTGATAGGTTGGATACTGAAACATTTATTTTCTGGAGCCTACATAGTCATTTATTTGAGCTCCTAAAGTAACTCAGGTTGCTACCGTGGGTTACTCCATTATTGTTACTGACAGTACTTCAGTGATCATCAAAGAACCACACCCTGAAGCCTTATTTGCCTCAGAATTTTTCAGGCAGTGTGTTTGAGCCACTAACAGACATTCCATATTTTTTAAAGTGAGATTCTGCTTATCAAGGATGCTTCCAATGGGCCATACCCTAATGTGCCTTTGAGTTGCTTGGTCTCACACCTGGAGAGGGAAACTAGAATTTGTTGAATCACTGCTATCTGCCAACAGTCTATTCATGCTATAGGAAATCTGCTTTGATAGCAATAAATAACAGACTTGACATTGGAGAAAAGCGAATCAGTGATGCAAAGGACAAAATTTTGAACCAATATAAGAACACAGAAGAAAAGAATAAAGGAATGGAAAGGGAGAAAAGATAATGGACATAGAAGATAGATTATAAAGGTTCAACTGGCAAATAATTGGTATTACTAAAGAAGAGAGAAAAATGGATAAGACCAAATAATCAGAGAACAAGACTGCTATTGCATATTAAGACATATGAGGCAAGTGAAATTAATGTATAGGAATCTATACTATTAAAGTGTTTTTCCAGTATAATTTAGAAGAGGAATTTAGTAATGGCCACAAGACAGGGTAGGAACAAAAGAGAAACTAAACCTGTGGAAAAAGGTAGATAATAGGGAGATAGCCGAAGGTTACCAGTGAATTAGGTAGAAAGATTTCTTTAGAATGCAGCTTTAAAGAGACCAAGTGTGCCTGGGGAGGAGGGAAAGAGCATATACTGAGTTCATCTTGGCCAAGTATGGAGAATAGATGGGCATTGTAAGACAACACATAGCATGTAGAGATCAGTCTCAGGAGTAAGAAAGAATCGGATTTAAAATACTGTCTTTTACTTGCTATCAGTGAGAGCTTGGAAATTTATTTAGTTTCTCTAGACTTCAACCTAGAGCTCTGATTATATATCTATAAAATGCAGATAGTACTGATGCAGCAGCGGTTTTGAAGAGGGAAGCCAGCATTTTAGTTGTGATACCTACTTTCCTTCCTGTTCCCAAGGAATTGTGTTCGTCTGTTTTAAGTTCTCTGGGGCTTCCCTAAAAGACCGATGCAAGATACTTGCCTTTGTTTCACCTAGCTCAGAACTCTCTCAGGGCAGAAAAGCAGCTAAGCAGAGGGCATTCTTTGAACACATTGAAAGGCAGATGAACAATCTGCTGCCACCTGGGGCACAAGATTACACTAGGTGTAAACAATTGACATCATGAAAACCTAGTAGAAACACTAGGGAAAGAGTTTTTTTGAGGAATAAAGGGTCTGAAGTGGTCTTGTGTTTAACAAGGAATCCAGAAAGCCAAGTGAATGACAGGGCAGGAAGAATGATCAGAAAGCCAGAGATGATCCTAAGCTTTCACCTATGGTTGGGTTTTAAACTCAGTGTAAGCAGGAAATGAAGGCTAAGGTAAAGTAGTAAATGGCATGGCTAAGCCTTGAAAGAGTGCCCCCAAACCAAGGCATTCTGCAAAAACTGGAAAGTTTTTCTTTTTTCTTTTTTCTTTTCTTTTTTTTCTCTTTTTTCTTTTCTTTTCTTTTCTTTTCTTTTCGTCTCTCTGCTTTAAGTGAATGTCTGTCAAACCATTAGCTGACCACAAGCTAAAGGAACCAAGACTTCATAGACCAAACACAACAAAAATATAATCTTTAAAATTTAGGAAATAATTAAACAAAAACCACAACCTACAGCAAGCAACAATAAACCCTGAGGACAGGAAATATTCTGATTTCCAGAGGTACCAACTCATAATATTTATTTTTTATATTTATTTTTATGAGCTACCAGTTTATTAAAGAATACAGTCTGAGGGAAGGAGGAGTGAGGAAAAAGATGAATGAGGCAGATAAGGAAGATATGCCAATAGGAGGGTATGTTACTAAGGTGTCCACTGCTTGGAATTAAGTGAACTGATGTCCACAGAGAATCTGTTATTGCAGTGGCAGCTGGAGTGGAACAAGTGGTCAAGGGTCCCCAAAACTGATGAGGCTGAGAGCCTCTGAGGTGGCACAAAATAAGTATCTAACAGTGTAACATTTGCATCATTAAAGTCCACCAAATGCTAATATTTAAAACTTCAGTTTTCAACAAAAGTTGTTAGGCATGCAAAAAAACAAAATACTGTAAAACATTCAAAGGAAAATAAGACATTAATAGAAACTTTCCCTGAGGAAGTAGACATTTGACTTACCAGACAAAGACTTTAAATCAACTGCCTTAAATATACTCAGATAGCTAAAGGGAACCATGCACAAAGAAATAAACAAAACCAGAACAATGTTTCAACAAATAGAGCACATCGATAAAGAGATCAAAATTATATAAAAAAGAATCAAATAGAAATTCTGGATATTAAAAGTACAATAAGTGAAATTAAAAATTTATTAGAGGGTTTCAATGGCAGTTTTGAGCAGCAGAAAAAAGAAGTAGCAAATTTGAATATAGGTAAACTTGAAATCACCCTATGTTATGAGCACAAAAATAAAAAAGAATGAAGATAAACAGAGTCTATGAAATATGTGGGATACCATTAAGTATACCAACCTGTGCATAATGAGAGTCCCAAAGGAAAGGAGAAAAACAGCCCACAACTTCTTAAATTTGATGAGACACAAATCTCCACATCCAAAAAACTGAATGAATTCCAAGTATTATAAATGCAAAATGATGCACACGGAGACATATTAATATCAAACTTTGAAAGCCAAATCAAAGAGAAAATCTTGAAAGGAGAAACAGAGAAGTCATTTGTCAGATACAAGGGAGCCTCAATAAGATTGTCAGTAATCTCTCATCAGAAATCATGAAGTCCAGACTGCAGCAAGATGACATATTTAAAGTGCTAAAAGAAAAAAAAAAAATGCAACCAAGAATTCCATATTGGGGAAAACCATCCTTCAAAAATGAAGGGGGAGTATTCAATAGTTAAGACATTCTTGGATAAACAGAAGTGGAGAGTTTGTCACTGTAGAATGGTTGTACAAGAAACGCTAAAGGAAGTCTTTCAGGCTTAAATGAAAGGACACAAGACAGTAACTCAAAGAAATACAAAGAAATAAAGAACATTGGTAAATATAAAGCAGGTATTATTGTAACTTTGGTTTGCAGCTTTTCCTTTTGTCTAATGTGATTTAAAAGATAAGATCATAAAAGTATAAATAGAAATCTATGCTAATGGGCACACAATGTAGAAAGATGTAATTTATGACAACAGCATGAGGGGGGGTATGAGATAGGAGTAGAATTTTTGTATACTCTTGAAGTTAAGTTGGTATTAATTCAACATTTTTTATCTTTTAAGATATTAGTTGTAATCCTAGGGTATCTACTAGGAAAATAACTAGAAATATGCAAAAAATAAAATGAGAAGGGGATCAAAACAGTACAATGCAAGAAAAATCAATTAAACACAAAATAAGGCAGTAACAGAAGATTTGAGGAACCAAAAATATATGACATATAGAAGATAAATAGCAAAATGGCAAAAATAACTCCTTCCTCATCAGTAATTAATTTAAATATAAATTGATGGAATTTCAAATTAAAAGGTATTGATTAGCAGGATGAATTTTTAAAAATCGTCCATCTATATGTTGTCTACAATACACTTGCTTTAGATCTAAAGCAAATAGCTTGAAAGTGAAAGGATGGAAAAATATATCCCATGCAAATAGTAACCTAAAGAGAGTTGGTGGTGTTCATTCTAATATAAGACAAAATAGACTCTAAGTAAAAATTATGAAAAGAGACAAAGAAGGACAGCATATATCGACAAAAGGGTCAATTTATCAACAATATGAACATTTATAAGCATATACACACCAAAGAGAAGAATTCCACAATATATGAAGCAAACACTGATAGAATTGAATAGGGAAACACTTCTAGAATAATAGATGGAGGTTTCAATTCTCCACTTTTAATATTGTAACACTCAGACAGAAGATCAGTAAGTAAAGGACTTAAACAGCAGTATAAACCAAGTAGACCTAATAGGCATATAGAGAAGACTCCACCCCAAATGAGTAGAATACACATTCCTCTCAAATACATATGGAATATTCTGAAGGATAGAACATGTGTTCAGTCACAAGACAAGTCTCAATAAATTTTTAAAAATTGAAATCATACTAATCATTTTCTCTGATTACAGTGGAATGAGACTAGAAATTAATACCAGAAAGAAAACTGGAAAAATCACAAATAAGTGAAGATTAAACAACACAATCTTAAACAACCAGTGGATCAAAGAAGAAATCACAAGGGAAATTAATAATTAGAGACAATTGAAAATGAAAGCACAAAATATCAAAACTTATAGAACATAGCAGAAGCAATGCTCAGAGGGAAATGTATTGCTGTAAACATCTACATTTACAAAGAAGAAAAATCTCAAATTAATAACCTAACGTTACATCTTGAGGAACTAGAAAAATAAGAGTAAACTAAATCTAAGGCAAGCCGTAGGAAGGAGATAATCAAGACTCACATGGGGATAAACAAAATAGAGAATTTTAAAAATAGAGAAAATTAACCAAACCAAAAGTTGGTTCTTTGAAATGATCAACAGAATTGACAAACCTTTAGCTAAAGTTGCTCTGATAAAAGAGAAGACACAACTAAAATCAGAAATGAAAGTGGGGAGATTACTACCAATGTTACTGAAATAAAAAATATATGAGAATACTGTGAAAAATTGTACACCAACAAATCAGATAAACATTCAAAAAATTAGCACTAATTTTCTCAAACATTTCCTCTCAAAATGAAGAAGGAACACTTAACAACACATTCAATGAGGCAAGCATTACCCTGATACCAAAACCAAAGTCTTCATGTTACCGTATGCTAACACATATATATGGAATCTAAAAAACAACAAAAAAAGTGGTCATGAAGAACCTAGGGGCAAGACGGGAATAAAGATGCAGACCTACTAGAGAATGGACTTGAGGACACGGGGAGGGGGAAGCGTAAGCTAAGACAAAGTGAGAGAGTTGTAGTGTATATATGGACATATATACACTACCAAATGTAAAATAGATAACTAGTGGGAAGCAGTCACATAGCACAGGGAGATCAGCTCGGTGCTTTGTGACCAGCTAGAAGGGTGGGATAGGAAGGGTGGGAGGGAGGGAGACGCAAGAGGGAAGAGATATGGGGATATATGTATATGTATAACTAATTCACTTTGTTATAAAGCAGAA
>NC_041234.1:98336050-98366621 GCF_002837175.3 Physeter macrocephalus
GTTTTAAAGCAGAAACTAACACACCATTGTAAAGCAATTATACTCCAATAAAAATGTTAAAAAAAAAAGAAATCTAAAGACCAGTATTCTTTTTGAATACTGATATAAGAATTCTCAACAAATACTAGCATATTTTCATAACCAAATAAGTAGCATATTAAAATTCTAAAAATTAAGACTCTACACAATGACCAAGTGAGATTTATCCCAGGAATGCAAGTATGTGTCAACATAAGAAAATCAATCAGTGTAATGTACATATTAATAGAATGAAGGAAAGCAACCACATGATCACCTCAATTGATGACAAAAAGAAAAACTCTGCTATTTGGTAACATTCAAAATTATTTCATGACAGAAACATTCACCAAACTAGGAATAGAAGAAAACTCCCTCAACATGATAAAATGCATGTGTGATAAACCCACAGCTAACATAATATTCAATGGTGAAAGAAGCTTTTCCCCTCAGATCTTGAACAAGACAAGGCTGCCAAATGTTATCACTTCTATTCAACAAGTTATAGCCAAAGCATTCAGATAAGAACAAGAAATTAAAAGCATCCAAATAGTAAAGAAAAATTAAAACTCTCTTTATCACTGTTAACTGATGACATGATCATATATAATTTTAAACAATTCATAAAAAAGCTATTAGAGCTAATAAACAAATTCAATAAAGTTGCAAGGTACAAAATGAAAACACAACAATCAGTGGTATTTTTACACACTACCAGTAACCAATACAAAATTGAAATTAAGAATATAATTCCATTGAGCTTTGTATCAAAAAGAATAAAATACATAGAAATACATTTAACCAAGGAAGTGAAAGACTATACACTGAAAACTATAAAACAGTGCTGAATAAATTAAGGAAGACCTAAATAAAAGAAGACAATCCATATTCATGGATCAGTAGACAATATTGTAAAGATTGCAGTATTCCCTAAAGCCATCTACAGATTCAGTACAAAACTTTCAAAATCCCAAATGCCTTTTTGGAAAAAATGGAAAAGCTGTTTCTCAAATTCATATGTATTTTCAAGGGGCAGTGACTAGCCAAAGCAATCTTGAAAAAAAGGGCAAAGTTGATGAACTCACACTTCTGATTTCAAAACTATGACAATGCTACAGTAATCAAAACAGTTTGGTATTGGTATATAAATACACATATACACCAGTGGAATGGAATTGATAGTCTAGAAATAAACCATTACATCTATGGCCAACTGAGTTGTGATTGCCAAGACTGTTCAGTGAGGGAAGAACAATCTCTCACAATAAATGGTGCTGTAAGAACTGCTTATCCACATGTAAAAAAATCAAGTTGGACTCCTACATCATACCACATACAATATTATCTCAAGCTAGAGCAAAGATTTAAATGTAAGTGCTAAACCTGTAAAACTCTTAGAAGGAAACTTTGGGTTAAATCTTTATGACCTTTTACTTGGCAATTAAATTTTAGATATGACGCCAAAAACATAAGCAACAAAAGAAAAAATATAGAAATTGGACTTCATCAAAATGAAAAGATTTGCACATCAAATGACACTACCATGAAAGTGAAAAGACAACTTAAATAACAGGAGAAAATATTTTAAAATTATATATCTGATAAGTTCTGGTACCCAGAATATATAAAGGACTCTTATAACTCAACAATAAAGAGAGAAATAACCAATTAAAAATTGGCAGGGTATCTGAATAGAATATTTGTCCAAGAAGGACATACAAATAACCAGCAAGTACATGACAAATTGCTCAGCATCATTATTCATTAGAGTAATTCACATACTATAAAATTAAAATGGTTAATTTATATTATGTGAATTTTACATTAATAAAAAATATGGGGATAATAATACCTTCACTGACATGTGGTGTGGAAAAATACATATATTTCATATAGACATACATACACATATATTTTAATCAATACATAATTTCAATTCTGAAATGAAGATACTACATAGAAAAGAATGGTAGATGTGACTATTTTCCTGAGCATTAATCAAATAATTTTTGTGTTTCTGAAAGCTTTGTGTTTTTGAATAATCAAGAGTGAAGCATCTAAAGAAATGTAAAAATGACAAGTCATTTGAAAAAAACTATAGAAGAAAGGGTATACAGAATAAATAGCCGAAGAGATCATTTATGACTTTCTGTGACAACCAAGATGAACAAACAGTGAAAAGACTAAATCAAAATAGGATCCACAAACAAAAGTACCAAGTGCAAATAGTCAACCACTGGTTATTGTGGAAGGGCATGAACTTGAACTCTGAGCCCTAAATTGGAAAAGCTCTAGATCAAGAATTCAAAACTTAAACACAGCAAATGCTGTTTAGGTGAAGGTGATTCACTTTACCAATTGTCTGAGTTACCAACTCTTTTATAAGAGCTGCTTACAGGAAATACACCTCAAGGAAATAACTACATGTTAGTATGTGTAGGATAACAACCAAGCCAAGAGATGTGCATCAGATAGGCACCAAGGGTCATTCACTTCCCGTATTAGACACAGATAACTAATTGTTTTCTCTTCAGAATTTTATATCCTAAATAAATAAAGTATACTAACATTTTATTTAGTATTAAAAACCTCTAGAATAATTTATGTTAACATTGTGTGTGCATGATATTCTAACACAAATCCAATGAATTCCCAAGGGATTAAAGTTAAATAACTTTCAATAACTAGATAAAAGTAAATAAAATTGAATATTTATCAGAGCATTGGAAGGGCAGTATCTTAAAAGCAATAGAATAAATTGCAATGAGAATAACTGGTAAATTATTCTTAAGATCGTTTGTATGTCCTTAAACTCTAATATAAAAATAAACAATGCAACGATTTGTCACAAATATGACATGTCCACTTAATATAATTAATATATAAGGCTCTAATATAAAGTGACACATAACAAATAAATTACAAAATAGGAAATATGACCACAAAAAGGCAAATGGAAAAATATTCAATATCATTAATAATCAAATAAGTTTGAATAAAGCAGCTTATTCCTCCTGACATATTCATTTGAATGCCTAATAGGAATACTAAACAACGTATTCAAAATAAACTGATTTCCCTGGCACAAAACCACCCTTACCTCAGACTTGCCAATTTCAGTAAATGGCACCATCAGTCATCACTTGTGCATGTCAAAAATCCAATGAGTCCTCTCTTTCCATCATAACTGCATTTGATCCATCAGCAAGTCCTATAAGTTTACCTTCAAAATATTTATCCAAACTGACCACTTCTAACCACCTCAACTCTATCACTCTAATTCATGATCATCTCTCACCAAAACTCCTTACTCTGGTCTACAGGGCCTGTCTACCTTCCCAATTTATCTCATACCACTCTTTCCCTGTCTCACTAACTCCCCACCACACCGGCCTTCTTGTTTCTTGAACAGCTAGCTCATTTCCACTTTAGTCATTTTCACTTACAGATTCTTCTGTCTGGAAGATTCTTTCCCCATTTGACAATATAGCTTATTCTCCCAACTTTCTGCTCAAATGTTACTTCTTAAGACTGATCTTTCCTGATCACCCTATTAAAAATAACTCCTTATATCCCCACCCATTAATTTTCTATAACACTACCCAGGTTTAGTTTCTTCGTAGCACTTAAGAGTATATTATATTGTATGTTTTTCTATTACCTATCTCTCCCACTAGAATGTAAGCTCCATTAAAATAGAATCTTAGTCATGTGGCCCAACAGCTAGAAGAGCTTCTGTGACATAATTGGTGCTCAATAAATATTTGTTTAATGAATGAATATTAATATTACCATTTGTTGGGTGTATTTTAAAAATTCTACTACATCATTGGTGACTTTGCCAATTGGTTCTACTCTCTTATAAAGCAGTTTGGAAATGTGTTATTTGGAGATGGTAGCAAATATTTAACAATCACTGAAAACTGTGTTGGATACTATACTAGGCGTATTGCCCATACTTCTCATCGGTTCACTTATCAAACCAGTAATCCTACTACTGGAATTGATCCTGGGGAAAGTATTAAAATTATCAAAAAATTTATATGAAAAAAGGCCTTTATTTTATTATTATTTATAATAGTGAATAGTGACTGAATTAACAGACCGAGAACAATGGGCTAGTTGAGTAGCTGCGGGGGCATATACCTAATGTGATAACATGCCATTAAAGGATGCCATTAAAGGTGATGATTCTAGGCAGGTTAAACATGGAAAGATTCTTAGGTTATAATGCTAAGTAAGTAAGCATGGTATAAAATTGCACGCATATGTTTAATGTAGTGGAGGGAAAACATTTAGGAAAAACCTGTAAGAAGTGCATGTTATCAGAATAGTAGTAACTAGTTGTATTAGGATCATAGAATTTTATGATGGTTTTCTGCATTAAATTGTGTATGTGATTTTGTTATTTTAATTTAAACTAATTTTTATTTTTACCAAAGTGTTACATGCAGGGAGTTAAAGACAAATGATACAGTAAGTTTTGTAAGAAAACCTGGAACCTGTACTTCTGTTTCAGTTATGCCTTCTATACTCTTATGGGATTAACTTTTACACTTATAAATCATATACTTTTTCTTGTATTTCTCAATTACAGACATTATATATCTATTTAAGATGATGAAGGCTTAGTAATCTTAAATTATTTAACCCTCCTCTTCCCCCACTTTACTTCCACCCAACCTTCTAATTAATATATCACCACATTTTGTTGTCATCATTAAATGTTTACATTGTTATGATTATTTAAATATGATTCACTGCTGAGCCAAATAGTGTGTAATGATTTTACCTTCCTTTTGAACAACTTTAGGTATATCCTTGAAGGTAAACATTGTGTTGTTTTCTCCATTTTCTAAACTGTCTGCATACCTACCTACCAAAATGCTTCAACAGAAATTTTAAGTCCTTGTCATGCCTAAAGAATGATCAATTTCATCAGTTAATTTATCGATTCCGTTTTTTTCCTAAACACTTCCCTCCTGGAGTCCTCTGTCCTTCTGTTTCAGTATGGACTGTTGGTTTTCTCAGACTCCTGCATAGCTCTTGTCCCTTCATAGTTGAGCTGAGAATCATCTTTATTGCCCTAGAGGAACTATGCAATTTGTGGCTGCCCAATATATTTTGAAAATCCCCTTCCCATGTTAGTAGTTTCCTAAAGTTGCCTTTCACATGTAGAAATTTACACAAATTTCAGTATCCCTTTTTTACCAGAGTGTAGTCATATGACTAGCTTCTACCAAGTAGGTGTGCCTGAGTGATATATGGAATGCGGAAGTAAAGAAAGATCTGAGGTTGTGTGGCTCTCTCAACAAGCAGGGACATTTTGAACATGAGCATATTGCTTATTTAGCAGCATGGGCCAACCTAGCAGAGATAAATTTGAGAAACTATTATTTCCATCCGTTTGCCACCAAGATATTTCCCCTGGTAAATATCTCATTCTTTAAGGGACTCCTTCCCTCTATTAAATGATGCTCCTACTGCATCCTGTCACACTCATATTTACATGTCTGTCCTCATTCAAAGTACAGAGGTCACTTCTGTTCCCTCCTTTCCTGTTTTGAAATATATGTTCTTTTTTGGCAAGTATTTCCAGGTCTCCAAAGGGAAAAAACATTCAGAAGGGCTACCCTTTGTTGACTGAAAGAGGAAGAGTCCCACAGTCTTGATAGGGTGTTTTTGTTTCATGTCACACACGTCTCTCTTAATGTTTGACCTGCTTCAGAAATATTATTTCAGTTTACAGTTACCCTTCAATTATGCCTACACTGCTTTCTCTGTGCTTTGCATTGCTTTTCTCACAAAATATTCAACTTCTTTCTGTCAGTTATTTCCAAGGAATTGTTGTCCAAGTTAGGAAATTAGGAAATCTTGTGTTAAAATGCTGTGGATTTCTTGGTAGTCATTGTTTATTGATTTTGTAAACTATTCATGCCGTAGGAAGGACGAGAAATAATAATCCATAACAAGCCATCCTGAATAAAATCATTCATGAGAAGAAGGTCAGGGATAGTTTGTTTCAGAAAGGTACTCAATTCTACCCACCCCATTCCTCAACCAGACATTATCTCTGCGTTTGCTAGACCTTCGTTAAAACTAAAACTCTGTCCCATTAAAGGCAAGGGTATTATTATCATTAGAGAAATCTTTTGCAGTTATAATTACGAGGGTCTTTGACCCTTCACGTTACAATATACTTTGTATATAAAGTGACAGCCTAATTTGGCTAGAGCAAGTCTCTGTGTAAGCTAATTACATGTGGTAATTTTGCCTGAAAGGAGACTGACTTGAAAGTGAATCCAATTTAACGGTGAGGCGATTGTTATAAGAAACATTTCATTGTGGACTTGGAAGTCCCTTAAAGTGCTAATTTTTCACTTGAATAACCATATTGCCATAGCAAGGATTTTTCAAATTACTTAATATTTGTGAGATATTATTCAAACTAAGAAAAATAAAGACAAATAGTGGGGATTTTAAAAAATTTTATGGGAACAATTTAGGATTCTATCTAATTATTATTCATACACATTAAAATTAGCTTCTTTTCCTCTTGCCAATTATTAAGATATGGTGGAACACCTTGCTCTATTAAAGGACAAATCTAATTTCTTAATTACATATTCAACTCAGAAGGAGCATAGTTTGTCCATTTTATCAATCTTTCTGAGTTTTGCTTTTTAAAAATATAATCTCCTCTCTCAGGCATTTTAATCATCTTTTCTCAGAGAATCATTACATGCATGCAGCTAGCAGCTATTGTATGGTGAGTTGAAATATGAGAACTGCAAGCAGAAAGGGCAGAAGAAACTGTAAGGAGGACTGGGAGGATGGCTTTAAACACTGCTATCTGACTGTGGATGGCTAGGCATAGGAGCTCTTTGGAGCACAGAAATCAAGATCGGGGCCTTTTTTTCCAGCAAAGACTTTCATATAAATCCAAGTCAAATCCAACACAAACCCTGCAGATGGCAGCCACAGGTTTGTATTACACTTTACACAATATTGGAGTTTGTATAATGTAGAAAGCTGGCAGGGACACTAGCCAGCTTCAAACCTGAGCAGGACACTCTGACCTATTTGAGGACCACCAAGTATACTACCTGTTCTAAAATTATATTTCCTTTCAAGTTAACTCAATTAGAATCGCTGTCATAAGTTATTCCATTGTGTTAGAGTCCAAGGCTTCCAGAGACCCCCTGTAAAATTGCAAATCTTCTCTAGGAACACGTAGCGGGTGCTATGGTGATCTGTTCAACTCTCCCCTTCAGGAAGAGGCAGTAATGACCCCAGCTGTTTGGAGAGTTTGTGACTAATGGCTCTCACCTGGATCTCTTTCTATGAATTGACCTCAGCAAAAGATAGCTGTCTCACTAAAAGCCTTATCTCTTCCATGGGGTCAGCTCACATCCAATGACTTTTCAAAAATGGAGCATAAAAGCCTGACCTTCTTGTCTCACGGCCAAAGAACTCTGAAGGGCCATTCTAGCTCCAGAGCTCCCTATAGGATAGCTGAGGCCACTGGTGCAACCTTCTCCCAGTTCTACTTCTCCCTCTACCCAATCCAGTGTTGTTACCCAATAAATCTCCTGTAAGCAACTGTGAGAGTCTCAGAATCTGTTTCCTGAGGAAACTAACATAAAAGAATTGACATTAGGAAGTTTCTTAGGAACAAACTCTAAAATGTGTTGGATAACTGGTAGTAGATGCATAACTGACAGCCCCTGGCACGTGGTTGTTGAACAACACAAACTTTTCATCGGTGCTAAACTGGGATGAAATGCTAAAGTAGGGGAATGACCTGGAAGGTATGATATCCCAGGTATTTGAGAGTTTTGTGGGGGGAGTGGTGAGAGAGAATAATTACAAGAACTTTTCCAAAAAAATGGCTGTGCTAGGGGCCATCTATGCACTGGAGAAAGACAGTGAAAGGCTGATGATGATTAATAAGCAATATAACGGGAAGTATGAAAGCCAGAGAATTTCCTTGGCAGCATATCAAGGGACTCTCATCTCCTGAACCTGGAGGGAAGTAAATGGAGAGAATCAGGCCCAGTACATATTTATAAGAATATCAGCACCCCAGAAGGCTGAATTCTCATCCCAGGCAGGCCTGATATGCCAAAGTCAGGGTCCTGATTGGGAAAGGTTGTGTTATCAAGACTTGGGATGAGTACATCTGCATTGGTGCACTTGAAAATCTTGTATCTCAATATCACCTTGAATCCTCTGGGTCTACAAAAATAGCCTACTTTTCCATGTTGAAGGCAGCCCACCAACTTGCTTAAAGACAACTAACAGGACCATCCCCCCAAAGGCAAAACATTGCCCCTTCAGGTTCTGCCTCCATGCTTCCTGGCTAACAGGCCAATAATTAGAGTCAAGTTACAACATAAACTAGTCAAAGAAGTGCTAGGCATTCTAAAAAATAAAAGGGGCTATACACTGAAATTGCCACAGGATCTAGCCAACATGTAGCAAAATGAACTCAGAATATATTGAGGCTGGATTCTAAAAGTGTTGAGTCAAATGAGACAAAATATAAAGTTAGATAAGGAAGAGTGTATCAGGATAAGGCCACTCTCTTGTAATACAGGATTTAATATCTTGACAAGGACCATAGGAAATGGTTCTAATACACTGTTAGGTGGCTTCTCGTAGGTTTGGGAAAAGAGATAGCTCTCACAAAGTGAAGTAGAAATGTCAGGACTTACCTGGAAAACACTGGAGGAAAGAATCAAGGGCTCAGAGAAGTGGGCATGCTGATATGGATATACTATGTACGTCTAGAAAACCCTCCAGGGAGCTATATTTTGTAGGAAGTCCCAGGAGACACTCTACTGACAAAAGTGGTAAGGAATGCACTCGTGCTGGGCCACCAATATTGTTGAGAAGCTCAGACATGGCTATTCTTTGAAGTCCTGGGCTGAGAGTAGGAGATACTATTACAGAACTAACCTTGATATTAATGGATATGATAGAATCCCAAAATAATAGATGCCAAGTACTGGTATGCAATCATCAGAAGCAAGGTAGGATGATACTGTAATAAGAGGCAGGGTTGAAATGGTAGCGTGGAGGACCTGACCTGCAGAGAGCTATAGACATGGTTAATAGAACACAGTATGCTCAGAGGCAATCTAAATGGGCAGTCAAACAGGGGATTGCCCAATCTACACACCCCAAAATAATCAAGTATGGATGATTATGAGGCTGAGGCCAGCTGCTTCAATAGAGTCATGATCCTAGCTTTGAAAAGTAAGCCAATTCTCAGGCCAAGACCCATTGACTGAAGGGGATACGGGGTCTCCATGAAGAAGAACTCTGAAACATAACAAGTGTATATGGTACTGATTCCCCAGTTCTTCTCCAAAGGGACCTATGACCATTTGCTTCTGTAGTTGTACATTGGGAAAAAGGGAATATTCAACATTTCAAGGACTGTTGGACCCAGCATATGAGTTGACATTGATACCCAAGGATCCCTTTATCTGTTGGGGGGCATATGGAGGACAGGTAATACATTTTCCTCCCATGTCTGAATCATCGTGTGTCTACTGGGTCCACAAACTTGCATGGTGGTCATATTCTGATCCCCGAATTTATAATTACAGCTGACATACTTTAGAGTTGCATTGATATACTTTACCCTTGCATTGGTTCCTTGGTCTGTGGCATATGGGCTAATCTAGTTCTGCTGTTCTGTGCTTCTGCTGCTCTTAAGTTTCAGAGACATTTTGAGAGCTTAAGAACATAGGAATTGAACAATGGAAATGAATATTGTCAATATAATGGTCTGATATTTTGTCTTAGAACAAGTAATTATTCTCCATATACTTAACTCCTAAGCTTAGACATATGCCCAAGATATGCCTGGCTTTTTAAACAAATCCAAAACCCGCTCTGAATTGGTCAGCCAAGAACACATTTATTTATTCTTTCCTTCACTGAACTAAATATTTATTAGAACTCTCAGGTAGTATGCTAGATGTTAGGATAAGTGGGGAGTAAAAACACCTGAGCCCTTCTTGAGTTAGGTTATAATTCCAACTGATACTACCTTTATAAATAAATTTATTTAAACAACTCCTTCAAGCTTCAAAGGGGGAATTGTAAATTTAGCCCTCAGGCCTTTATTAGGTCAAACCAAACTCATTATATCCAAATATAATTTTTAAAATTTTCTTTCCGTAAATGTTATGTTAATAACAGTCACATTTAGTGTGTGTAAAACATGCTACTTTGACTATTCTGGACATAGTGGTCTGATAAGATGAGATTGATGAATGGTCAGAGGGAGGAAAAAGAAACATCTACTGTTAGTTTTCAGAAGAAAATAATTTCACAAAATGATTAATTACAGACTAAAAACATCTGCAGAATAAAAATAGTGATGCCTCATTAGGATAAGTAACAATGTGTGCATTTATTTCCATGTAGTCCCTCTTCTGTCATATCCACAGTTAGCAGAATATCTCATTTGACTTATTACACAGTTTACATGACCTTCTGTTACTAAAGACCTTCCATATAAGAGACTTTGAAAAATTTGCAATTAGCAAGGGTTACAGTTTTACAGTTTGTCATTTAACATGGAAAATATTCAAGTAATCAATGCTTAGATTAGAAAATCTTTAATACCCTTTGGTTTATAGAATGATTTATTTATATACATAATATATACTATACATTAAATTATGCATATATTGGTTGATATATGAGATCTTCACCATTCTTAGATTGCTCTGTTCTCCACTGCAGTAATAAAACTGAGTCATTTTCACCTAATTGGATGAAGACTTCCCTATGTGTATTCAGCATTTAACTTCTAATTATGGTTCCCTTGTCTTAGAAACTAAAATATAAAAGGGACATATTTTACTTTGCTCTCAAATAAACCCCAACCTATGCTAATTTGCTCAAAGTGACAATGTCTTTTTCTGTTAAATACTCACATAGGATTGACAGAGACACATTTGTTCATACCCTTCCAAGCGGAGCTAGCCACAGGATTATATGCCTCTCAAGGACAGAGATCTCATATTAGTCATCTTTGGTTCATTAATATCTAAAATGGGGCTGAAAGAAAACTATATATATATATATATATATATATATATACATATATATTTCTTTTTCTTATTTTTTCTTCAGTATTCCTTTTCTGAATACAACTTCATTCTAGATTTTAAATCCTCTTTTCTAAATACCAACTAAAACTTCTCATTAATTTCTCAGTATAACCTAGTACTTCTGCTAGAAAAGAACATGTGCAATAAAAATTACTACAATTACAACAAATACAAATTGCTCTGTAGGGAAAATAATTAATTCCTAGCAAACATAAACTGGGAGCCTATTATGTTATTAAGTATGAAGTTCTGTACTAACTTTTGTGAACACAAAGCAGAATTTGATTCAGTCCCTGTCCTCAAGTAGCTTATGGTGTAATGTGGCAACAGAGAAGTAAGAAGAGAACAATGAAAGCTGTAATAAAGGTATGCTTTGTGTTCTCTGGTACTACAAACATGTCTGTTACGTAACTAGTGTTCACTTCACACTTAAACTATTTTGCATTATTATGTATGTTTTCTTGTGAGATGGCTATATGGCCAAGTACATGTTACATTCCATGAGGGCAGGGATTGCACCACAGGCTGGTAGTACCCTAACAATGCTAGTGAAGCCCAGTGTACAGAGCAAGTAAGATAAAGGACCTTTGTTTTAGTAGAAATGTAGTGAACTCACAAGCCTAAGACCTGAGGTCAAGTCTAGCTCTACTTTCTTTAATTGGTTATATGTTACTTTGAGCATAGTATAAGCATAATCTCTTAAAATGATAAGAACATGTTTCCTTCGAGGTCTTTGTGAAAGTACATAATGGGTACTTATAAATTTCTTTCTTTTAATAAGTATTCATTTAATGCAGTTAGGCTAAGAATGTAGAGAAGATTCACAAACGAGCTAAAATTATTTAAATCAGAGCTGACCCTGGTTGTCAGTGTCAACAGGTAGCATTTTGTCTCAAGGCCATCTTCCCTAAACATACATAAGCTATTCATCTTTTCCCTTTAGTCACCCACTGTTTATCTTTTCCTCATTGTGTGGTAAATATGTATTGTGGTTACCAGAATTCTGAGAAATTCTGAGATGGCCCTTAAGATTCTTGCCCCCTGGTTTATATGCCATGTATAATCCCGTCCCCTTGAGTTAGGAAAGACTGGAAATATGATGGATTTTACTCTTGTAATTTGGTCATGTCATATAATAAAAGTGAAGGGTTTGTGTTGATGTAAGTAATGTCCCATATCAGTTGACTTTTGAGTTAGTCAAAAGGAAGATTATCCTGGGTGGGCCTGACTCAATCAGGTGAGCCAGAAATGGGGCTATGCCCCTCTTGAAACTAGCAATTTGAAGCAAATGAGAGATTTTCCTTCTGGCTTTGAAGGATAAAAACTTCCACATTGTACAGATATCCATGTGGGAGGGAATGGCTGGTGGCCTCAAGGAGATGAAATGACCCCCAGCTGACAGCCAGCAGGAAAATGGGGATTTTAATTCTACAACCCCAAGAACTGAATTCTGCCAAAAGCCATGTGAACTTAGAAGAAGACCTGAAGCTTCAGATGAGATTGCAACCCCTCGCCAACACTTTGAGTTGAGCCTGGTGAGACCTTGAGCATAGCTAACTCAGTTAACCCAGGAGCCTGACTTATGGGACCTGTAAGATGATAAATTTATGGGGATGTGTTATGCAGTAATATAAAATAAATATATTTACCTAATCTGAAGAGATAATTTGATTTAGGATGTTAATTGGTGGTAATAGTTCTGTGTTACTCCTACCAAGTCATGTATCTTCAGCCAAGAAAAGCCTCATGGTAGAAATTACAGTTGGTAAAAGCAGGACAGAAAAGAGCAAAGGAGACAACCTTTCAGTCCTCATTATTTGGAAAATCATGGTACTAGATATTAAAAGTCAATCCTCAAGTCTAAAATATATTTTGTTTGTTTGTTTTACTTAGAAGAGGAATAAAAGGTAGGAAAGAGATTGAACCGTTTGCGAAGATGCAGGAAAATGGGGAGAGACAGCATGATGTAGTGGACTAAAGAGCAGGAGGTGTCGATTTGAGCCATGATACCACCTTTAAGAAGCTATAAACCTGAGAAGGCCTGTGAGATTCAGCCTCCTTCCTGGTAAACTCAAAGGATGGGACTATATGATTTCTATATATCTTTCTGATAGAAAGTGCTGTGGCTCTTCTAAGTGATGAAATCTGCTGAGATTTGGTTTAATTACAAAGAAAGTTTTTGCATACTACAGGAGCTTTGGAGGGTTGGAGGCATGTTACATAGTTACAAATTTTAGTGAAAGAGTAGTATATTTGAGATATATAATATATATTTATATATGAATATAATTTATATATTTTTGAAGTATGGATAATATAACCTAGTACTAATTATAATAATATCAAAACAGATATTATATATCACAGAATTTTAAGGCAACAAGTACTTAGAACCATCTCCCTGAGTCCTTTAGCTATGTGCTTTAATAATCTTAAAAATATATATATATATATATATATATATATATATATATATATACACACACCCTGAAATTCTGTGATACTTATCTTTGTTGATTGAAACACAAGATTTTCTGATTCAGTAGGAGAAATGTCAGGCCAGTGAAAGTCCTATATCTTCTCCAAATACCCTATAACCACCCCCCACATGAGATGATAATCTTTCTCCAAGCAGCTGCTATTTTCTAGCCTTCTATTATTTGAAAGGTTGAATTAAACATCTAGGGAAAGTGTTTTCATGGACATAATCTAGTCGTTATTAGAACAAAATGAGAACAAAACAATGCTTTTCACCAGAAATAGAAAAATACATTGAGACCTGAAACTAGGAACAATATTTAGTTTTGCTGAATAACATCTCATTACTGAGTTCTTTATGACTGAATTATAAATAAACTTGACATAATCATAGATCAAAAATTTTTATTCCTCACTGTTCTAATTTTTAACAGCCAGTTGGTTATCTTAATGATAATTAACATGCTAAAAGTACATTTAAAATGACATTATAGTAGTAACAAATCAGTGAAAGCAAAGAAATTCAAAAATGAAGCTAATATTTCATTCTTTATATTAGCTGAAGCTTAACTCATGGAGGCATTAGAGCTGGAAATCTCCAATTAGGTCAGAAAGTCTTTTTACCTAAACATAAAAGAAGTAAATGGTGGAATGCCATCTGCTATCATCAGATATAAAAGAAAACAAATTAACTCTTCAAGGTTACTTTAAAGTATGGTATTTTAGTGCATACTGTGGATTTCAATTATGGTCCTGCCAACTGAAAAATCATATACAATGCAAAAGAGGTAATAACTTAAAAATATTACCTTTTGTACCCCCCATCTACAAGGTCTGGTCCTAGGAAAAAATTATAAAATAAACCAAGTTGTCTGCTTGTCTTACTTTTACCTTCCTTCTCCCTTCCTCCAATATTTTATCCAAGGTCCCCTAGATGCCCATGGTATTTTGAACAACTTGCCCATCTTAACAAACTACACAAGTCTTATTGTAATTTGAAATATTCAAAATGATTTTAACTCAATAATTGTCAGTTTTATGAGTTTGGGGAACAGAGAATAAATATGCATCTCTCTCTGTGTGTGTGTGTGTGTGTGTGTGTGTGTGTGTGTGTGTGTGTAAGAAAGAGCATTGCACATCAACTTGGTGGATGGCACTCTTGATTTAACCATTATGAATGAATCTTTGTGCAAAGAATATGCAAATTTGGGAAACTGGCTAATTTAGAAAGCCTCATTGTTTCCTCAGACTATCTGCAAGGACAGTATGAGGCATGCACTAACAATCTGCTGCTGGCTAATTGAAACTGACAATAGTTATTTGCATCCTCCAAACTCAAAGTGTGTTAATTATAATTTAAATGCATCCACTTTGTTCATAACATATTTGTATATTAGGCAAAATTTTGAAAAGAGAAATATATTGAATATTTCTGAATTTCAGAATTTGGGAAGCATATTCATAAGAATCATGTATTAATTTTTATATAGTCATTTCATAGGTTTCTTTTTTGAACAAAAAATGCAGATTAAACATACTTGAGTCTGTAAAGAAAACACTATACAATAGAATGGACATTCATTTCTGGGTGGAAGGAAAATTGCTTAGGACATATATATAGAGTATTGTTTAAGACAACAAAATACTCCATTGAGTGGAGTTTTTATATGAAATATATTTTTCACTGTAATATAATACAGTCTGGGTAATGTCAGGACATTGTACTAGTCATTATTAAATTTTCAAAGTGTTATTATTTTTTTTAAAAATGGAGCTAAAAATCCAATGCCATAATAAATAGACAATAACTGCAAAATGGAAAGTGAACTAGTTACTGAATAATGCACCAGTTACAGGGGTTTTCAATGGACTGTTCACTGACTGTAAAGAGTGCAGACTGACTATAAATAAATAAACTCCTTGGTGCAACTGTTCCCTTTGCTTAGTGTCACCAATAGCAAACACCCTGACTCACCCCACTGATGGGGACTGAAAACAGTGATGTATGCCTTATATTATAGAAAAAATTCACATGGTAAGTGCAGATATTTCAGATGAAGAACTGTTTTGATTGGTTTTTAGCATGTTTGGTAAAGAATATTCTTTTAAAAATTGGTCCTTAGTAGCATAAGTATAACCAGGTATCTGTATAGAAAATAACAAAAGCAAATGTCATCTACTCCCAAATTTTTTTATAGTTTGGGGCAATTTGACATTATAAACTTCAATCACGTAGGTAAGTTTTCTCATCTGATACATATAGCATCTCTACCTCACTGCTATTAAGATGGTTGCATAAGTGTATTTGCTGTTAAATGCTCTCTGGAGCATGACCAGTACTCTACAGTTCAAATGAGAGTATTTCCTTCAAGGTTCCCAATGAGTACCATCAATATGATAGATAGTGATGATATCTAGATTTATTTAGGGGATTTTATTGGTAACTTTCAGTTTTTATTCTTTCATGATCCATATACTTATATTGGAAAATCATGTGATAGTTGGCTGGAATATGAGTTCCTGGAAAGCAAGAAGATATTGAAACTATTAGGTTATTTAGGACAAGAGGAGCTTTAAAAAAAATCTTTCACTGTGGAGTAGAAAATGTTCATTTGGAAGGTTTTTTTTAAAAGAAACTCTTAGAAAGAAAGAAGTGTTTAAAAATTTCTGCCCTAAAACTTTCACCTGGTCCTGGGGTTCTGGTGAAGGAAGTAATAAAAGGAGTTGGCCCCTGTCTATGGGTTTGCTAAGGCTTCAGACAAGCTATTCCTCTAGTGGTCTTGGGCCTGTAGCTACAACTTTTATTCAGAACCAGCAGAAGATCTGCTTCTCAAACATCCTTAGTCTGTGAAAGTAAGCCTTAAGTGCCCTGCAGACATTCAAAATTGCAATCTAAGTTCAGAGAAATACTAAGACATAGGATAGGTAAATATATCTTCTGATTTATGTGGAAGTTGGAAGTAATGTCTGGCAAAAAAAAATCCCAGAACTGTTTTTATTATTGCTTTGTTCAGGAAAAGAAAAATCTGTAAAAGTATATGAGCAAGGGAGCATGAAGCTCAACAACCCATTGAGCCAAACATATAGAAGCTGAGAGACAGGATTAAGGTCAAAAGAGAAAGAGGTATGGTAACTGGTGGCTGAAATGAAGAGTCCATCATCGTGTTCCAAACCCTATTTAGTTCTTTGGATGGAAGAAGAGTTCTGATATGGGGGTCAAATAAGGGACAGTCCTCCAGAAGATGACATTGAACTGAGATGAGGAATAAGTTTTCCTTTAATGAATCACCTAACCACAGACATAGGGGCATACTCTGCTTTTAAAAGTCTTCTAGGTCAGCTGTACCAAATGAAATATAATGATGTTGCCAACTTACCTTACAGTGACCTTCTTTGTCATACCTCAGTGAATAACCATACTCTAAACACCCAATATAGCTGTTATTGAAATCTTTCTATATATACCTTGATAATAAATTACCTATATATTAAAAGACTGCCTCACACAGAAAAAGGTTTTCTATGTGTGAAGAACAATAAGATTATTTTACTGTTTATTAAAATAGATCCATCGATTCTAAAGGAAATATTGCAGCATGATGTTAGTATAAAAGGTAAATTTATTTAGAAAATATATGGAACAATTCATTACCAACAATCAGCAGTAAGTAACACACAGCCTTCCATTTCTTTTCTTCCCCCAATGCCATACAAACACAATACATGAATTTTTACTAGATAATATGTAGAATTTATTTAAGATGAAAAAAATACTGCCCTCAAGTTTATGCTTTAAGATAAATAGAAAGGCTTTAGATGTGTACACTTTAGAGGTTAGAAAGCAATAATGACAATTTTTAATTTGAAAAAACTTCACAATCCCAGGTAAAATTCATATAGACAGAATATGACTTCAACTGTTTTGTTGTTAACATCATATTAAAAATATGGAAGAAATAATCCAAGTTATTGCCAATAGTAAAACTGTTAGTAATATTTATCTTTTATATGCTTAAATTTGTATAGTGAATATGCATTACATCTTTAGTGGAAAAAACTAAATAAATTTTATTTTTGAAGTACATTTTGAAAACATTTTGACATGCTTCAAAATATTTCATGTTTTGAAGAGGAAGTGTGAGAAGTGAGTATAGGGAAAGAAAAGAAAAGAAAAAACAGTCAGAACATTAAGAAAGGGTGGATCTTAGGGAAGGAGAAAGAAGGAAAAAAAAAAAAACTAATATAAAGGGGTGGGAATTCAGAGGGGCAAATGCTACCAGGTGTAAAACTATAATGGTGTTATGTGAAGAAAACTGATCCTTCTTCTTAAGGGTCTTCCTATTTAGTTCGTAATACTTAATTTAGGCTAATTAATTATGATTGAACATTTGCCAAACCACCTATCACTTTTCATCCAAAAAAAAAAGGAAATATGGTATAGAGAGATTGAGAGGATACACAAGGAGATGTAAGGAAGAATGACTGTAGGACTAGAATATTGGGCCAGATCTTTAAGGAAAGAAGGCCCATAGATTGGTAGAGATGAAGAGTAGAGGAAATCCCGGTGGTGAATGGAACATACAAAAGCATAAAGTTAAAACTAAATAAAATGTACTGGAGGAATAGTAAGATAGCAGTGTAGGATAGAAGAACATTCCTACTTCCATATCTGATATTTGAAGTTGCTGTGTGTGCTAAGGGTGAAAAAAAGATGGATCCTATGATTTGAATAGTACTGATTTCAAGCAAATGTATTTACATTTATTTATGCATTCATTCATTCAAAAACATTTATTATGACCAACCACTATCTGCCAAACACTCTTATAGGCACTGGGGTTGTAGGAGTCAACAAGACAGAGCAACCCCTGCCGAGTGTGTTTATGTTCTAGCAAATATATAATTAAGATATATTAAATATATAATAAGTACATTAAAATATATAGTAATATTTTAGTTTAGTATATATAAAATATATAGTACATTGAATTTTTCATCATCATAGGAAACAAGCACATAATCGTCCCATGGCATTTCATCGAATAATACATTGACCCTTGTTGGTGGATAACATCAATGAAAAGAGATTTGAATACAAGATGCCACACATGGGCCTTGTCTTAGAACATTGGGTCTTAATTCTTTGTATTGTGTGTAAAACAAGAAACACTCTGTTACCAAGATTATCTGCTGCTAATTGGGATAATGAACACTACAAATGTGATCTACTTTTTCATGTCAAAATAAAGAGAACAACATGATGTCAGAGATGTCAAAACAGCCAGACATTATTTATCCTAATTCTCTTCACATCTTTGGCTTGGTGAAATTGAGTTTCATGAAATTGTGGAACTGAATACAATCAACTTATAGACTCCCTCTCCCCAGGAACATAGGCAAGGTGTGTTTGCGGGGAGAGAGGCAGATGATAATATAGGAAAGTGTTAGTGAAGTTAGCCTGCTAGCATTTCAAGAGTTGGTCTCCATTAGCATTTCCATGTAATTCTATGCACACATCTAGATATGAATCTCTCTCTGAGGCTATACTCAGAAATGACTTACTGTATGCCAGGAAGTACATGACTCTCCTATGTGACCTACACAAAAATCAATTTTCATTAACAAGAGCCTTGGTGTGCAATAGGGAGTGAGAAGTTGCTATATGGAAAGATTTTTTTTTCACTTATTTATTTATTTTTAAGATAGAACAAGAAGGAAAAAACATCACTAGCATGACTGAAAGGAGAAGCACTCAGACAAAAATGCCTTACTAATTTTTTTCTTTTTTCAAAAAAGCTGGGTGAAAACACTGAAGCAGCCCTTAGGAAGATTATTCAAGCAGATCCTGACAGTGGCAAGCACTTGGGGGTTAATCTTTGCAAAGAATAAATTGGTTTTGAACAATTTCTTCTATGTTCTGTATTAAGATCAGACATTCTTTTCTTAAATATCAGCCATCCTTGTCATTTTTTTTTCTCTACTTGCTTTTGGAAATAGAGAGAGATTCACAGATCCCAAAGCAGATGACTTTTCTGTGTTTTGTAATCACTGGATGCCCCTACTAGGCTGCTGAAGGAGAACTTGCTGAACAACACACTGATATGCTTTTTGTCTATTTCATCAGCTCATCAGACAACACATTTTCCTTTAGAAATCTCCTCCTATGTCAACTCCCTCCTGAAAATTTTGAAGACCCTTCTTTTTTTAGGATCCTGCTTATTGCTTATCTTTGCTACTTTTTAAAAACTCCTGTTTTCAGTCTCTTTCAGTGTTCCAGTTCAGGGTATATTCTACGTGTCTTCAGTGTATACTGTACAGGTCATAACCTAATTTCAAATTAGACTTAATTGGAAAATTATCCAGTTTACTTCAACATATTGTAAAGGTGCCTAAGTAGTGCTGACTGATACACAGTATGCATGTAAATAATACCTGTTGAAAGAAAGCTGCACTTGACAAAAATAAATTCACAATATCATTGCTAAATCTCAATTATTCAAAATCACTAACTATTCATGTACCAGATATTTCTAAGCATAGGTACCAAGAGAAGTTTTTCTGTTTGTTGTACTATATGCTGCATTAATAATTACAAGGTCACAAATAACAGTTGAAGTAAAGGAAATGCCAACGTTACTTATATATGCCTCTGAAATAGATGTGGCTTTTTTTCTTCAATAGATTTTTCCTCCTAAGCCATGATTTGCTTAAGGGATTATTAATTTTACTCATTGGAGCAAAGTAGCATTTGGTTTCCCATTCATTAATTCACTGAACTTTTATTAGGCACCTACTCTGTGCGAGGGTATTTAATAGGTAGTGAGAATATAATATGAATAAAATCGCCTCTACGCTTATGATGCTAACATTCTAGTTGAAGTGACAGATACAAAAATAAATAATAACAAAACAATGTGATAAGTGATAAAATAGAACGATGCACCCCCTCTTCCCCTTTCTCCAATAAAAAAGGTCTTGGTGTACAGTGGGTTAATTCTGTTACTGTGGATGGGAGTTGAGAAGGTTCTTCAGAGGACAAATTATATGAACTATGCATTAAAAAAATAAATACACTTGCTAGGTTGAAAAAAAAGTTTAAAGTGATATGAAAGATATTTCAAGTAGAGGGAATAAAACATTCAAACAATGGAGAGAAATGTCAGAGAGAAGCAAGGTAATGTAGTCTGAAAGCTGCAGGGAGAAGCAAGCATGAAATATTTTTCTTGGGAAAGGCACAAACAGATATTTGAATCTTGGAGTTTGTGTGTGTGTGTCCACATGCATGCTGCATTTGTGAGTCTTTGTGGATAAGTAGTAATAAGCCTATTTCATATGTTCTACATCATAGAAGTATATGAGTTCTTTCTTTTATACTGAATTTATACCCACATATAAGAAAAGAAATGTTATCACATGTAATTTGCTTTTTAAGTCAAGAGAGGCAGTTAACAAAGGTACCCTCAGATATTGGAGGGATAGACTAATGATGGTTATTTATGCATGGACTTAGTAGAAAACCATTCACACACACACTAGTTGTCATTTACTTTTAAAAATAACCTAGTGACTCAATATTTTCTAAAGTGTTTTGAAAAAGTGAAAAATAATTCATATTCTTAAACAAAACTCTGAGATTTGGGTTGGGTATTTAAAATTTAAAATATTTTTTCCTATGTGGACAGTGGGGGTGAACATCACTGATAGGAAGAATAATCCTTCCCGTACTATGCCCATGTCTCCCCTAAAACACACACCCTGTATTGAATGACAATAGTTTGTACTTCCTAAACTGTGTCTTGAAAATTCAGGCTATGACACTTGTTATGATATTACTAATGTCCCAGATTGATATTCTGGGTTCTTTTCACTCATGATTCCAACTGCTTGTAAGAGATGAGCCTAAATAATGCTTGCTCCTAAGTCAGTTATTTGAAAATAGGACCCATAATGTGAGATTTACTATGGTACTCTTAACTTTGTAGTGAATTGAAGTGTTTGTAGTGTCTGTAAAATTGACTGATAGCTTCTCATACTGCTAGCAGTTCTATAGAGACTAAGACTTTTATGTTCAGAAAAGCAGCAAGGTCAAACAACTACAAAAGGTGGACTGAAAATGCTACTTCTGATTTTGTAAAAATACTGAAAACAGCTTACACAAATGCTTTGCTTCAAGGAAGCAGATGTGTGGGGAGAAGGAGAATGCTGACAGAAAGGGAGGAAGATAAGGAAAAACAGATTCATGGGGCACTGGCTTGGAAAATAAATAGATGCACATTGGTTTAGATAATCTAGTTAATGTCTTTTAATATTTTATTTGGGGAGTGAATGAGTTGTTTCATATGTCCCATTTTGCCAGGTGCAAAAATAAACTACAATACATTAAGAAGCAAACAAGCCAACACTAGTCAAGTGGGGAGAAAATAATATTCTTCGAATCTAGTTAGTCTGTTTCTTCATTCTCTAGAACTGAGACTAAGTTATCAAATTTGCATAAGGAAATTCTTCATATGAAGATTGGAGAGAAGGTTGTTTCTCCTCCCACCACATGTATTAATGATCAGAGTAGAGTTTTCTCCTCTGCTTGTCTTTGGTAGAGTACATAATTCTTCCCTATGAAAATCAGAGATATATTCTGGTGGGCTTCTTCTCCCCATATAAATATATTCCCTATAGTATCAAGGCCCAGTATCAACATAATGAACAATTATTTCATATAATTTTACTACTTTTTCCAAAAAATGTTGGAGTTCATTTCCCTAAGCATGTCTTTTTATAAATCATTCCCCACTTCCTCTCTCTAGTTTTCAAGTCTTTAGGTTAAGTCATAACTCTTCCTTAGAAACATTCTTAATCAGTCTTATTGGGTAGTCAATAGTTATATGGTATGTTATAATTCCTGACAGACAAATTTGTCCATTTGCTTGCTTCTGATTCCCATGATATCCCAATAATTGCATTGCACATTAGTAAGTTTCTAGGCAAGCCTGTGGGGCTCCTCTACTGAGAGTCTTAATTAAACTTGTTCGAAATTAAAACAACCTTTGCTGAGACACTTGTCAGATGAGCTTTACAGGCTTTCCTGGGACACGGGAGGCAATGCCACGATCAGTGGAAGCACGACAGGGATCAAGACCTAAGCAGTAAACTTGATGATTCACAGGGAGGTAATTTATTATACCCACTAAACCCGCTAATATGATGGAGGACAAGTAGGGAGGCAGGAGGATAAGGAAAGAATGTAAAATATTGGGACAAAGAATAAAAGAGATGTAATTTCATAGTGCTACTGTATGCCTCCCCCACCCCCCAAAAATAAACCAGCAAAATAAAGCAGATACCACAACTTTATTTTATAGTGCTAAGAAGATGGAACAACAGTTAAACATCTAATCTTTTGGTTTATTGAGGTTAGTGCTGGCCCTTGTCTTCCAAGCCTTATCCACATTTTAAAAAATTATCTGTGGACTTCTTACCACTCATGGTAACAGCTCATGATCAAATTCTTCCTGTAATTCAATGACCTCATGCTCTCTTCCTTCTTTACTTGACTCAGGAAAGCTATTCTCAAAAAAGAAACTAATTAATCCAGTTACACTAGCATATAAATGAATGACAAGGTTTAACTTATTATTTTTTTCATGGATATTTATATTTGTCAGGAGGAAAAACCCCTGCTCAGTTTAAGCCCAAAATATGAAACTGTAAATATAAAATTTCAAATATGGTACACTTTACTGGAATGTCTTATTTTGACTATAGATCAAAATTTTTGCTATAAAGCTTCTGCACAGAAAAGGAAACCATTAACAAAATGAAAAGGCGACCTACAGAATGGGAGAAAATATTTGCTAACCATCTATCTTATAAGGGGTTAATATCCAAAATATATAAATAACTCATATAACTCAATAGCAAAAAAAAAATTAAAAAACAAACAATGCAATTAAAAATGGGCAGAGGAACTTAACTGACATTTTTCCAAAGAAGACATGCAAATGGCTAATAGGTACGTGAAAATGTGCTTGACATCACTAATCATCAGGGAAATGCAAATCAAAACTACAGTGAGATATCACCTCAAATCTGTTAGAATAGCTATCGTAAAAAAGACGAGAAATAACAAGTGTTGATGAGGATGTGGAGAAAGGGGAATGCTTGTGCACTGTTGGTGAGAAGGTAAATCGATGCAGCCACTATGGAAAACAGTAGGAAGTTTCCTCAAAAAACTAAAACTAGCACTATGATCCAGCCATCCCACTTCTGGGTATTTATCCTAAGATGATAAATCACTCTCTCAAAAAGATATCTGCATCCTCATGTTCATGCCAAGACTTGGAAACATGTGTCCATCGATGAATGAATTGATAAATAAAATGTGATATATATATATATATATATCACATTATATATATATATATATTTATTATTATTCAGCCATAAAAAAGAAGGAAATCCTGCCATTTGTGACACCATGGATGGACCTTGAAGGCACTGTGCTACGAGAAATAAGTCAGACAGAAAAAGACAAATACCATATGATCTCACTTATATGTGGAATCTAAAAAAAACAAACTCATAGAAACAGAGAACAGATTGGTAGTTGCCAGAGGCAAGGAGTGGTGGTGGGGAGACTGAAGGTGATTAAAAGGTACAAACTTTCAATTATAAGATAAATAAGTTCTGGGGACGTAATGTACAGCATGGTGACATAGTTAACAATATGGTATTGTATATTTGAAAGTTCCTAAAAAATTGAATCGTAAAAGTTCTCAACACAAGAAAAAAAATTTAACTATGTGAGGTGACGGATGTTAACTAAGCTTATTGTGATAAATATATATATCAAATCATTATGTTATACACTTGAAACCAATACAATGTTATAGGTCAATCACATATCACTCAAACTGGGAAAGACTAGTTCTGAGTCTGATAAGCATAAGTTAAATCTTGGATCTTCCACTGAATAATTGTGTGGTCTTAGGAACTTTCTAAACCTCTTTCCTTACCTATTAGATGAGCATAATAGTTCCTTCCTTACTTTGAGTATTAATGATATAATGCATAGGACTCCCTTATCTTTGAGCCTGGCCCACAGTAAACACTCAAAAAAAATGTTACCTATAATTATTAAGGCTCATTTACAGGTTGGAAGTACTTTCTAGGCACAAGCGTTTATATAATATACAGCATTCCTGCACTCTCTGAAAGTAAAGCTTTCTTATAGAACCTTTCGTAAGCCAAAATGGTGTAAGGCAAAGAAGCAATTACCTTAGGACGCATCTTGCTGACAAATGCACAGAATAAATTGAGATAAAGTACAGATACAGACATGGTTCAAAGCTATGGCAGCTTGATGCTGAGATGCTGAGTGTAGTTCCTCGGGAAGGAGCTTAGAGGTGCCACTCTCTCTCTGCTGGTGGTACCCACTGCCTCTGTAACAGCTCACTGCAAAACAAATGCTGAATGATATTTTTGTCTTTTATCATGAAGGAGAAAATTCTTTTTGGCTTTCCTTCAGTTAGAGAAAACAGGTACTAATGTAGATCTTTTGTAAAACCAAAGTGCCATAAAGCGAACTTTTGAAAAGCAGGGGATACCTGTATAGCACATAGATTTATTTTTTAAAACTGTATGTGGGAAATAATATTTTCATACTTTCTATATGAGACCTAATATTATTTATTTTTTGTTGCTTTATGGTAAATAATGTTTCTTGTGAAATATTGACATAACATAAAATTTTGTCATGGTAGCTCATGCCTCTCCATAAATTTTATTTGATTTCAATCTACTAGATTATCTAAGAAGCAATTATAATCCTCTTCACTGTGTTAAGTTTTTATATACAAAAACAACAACAATAATAAATACTGTTTTTTTTCTCTGGAGAAGTATAATTAAGGAAGAATGATACGCTTCTGGTAAGGTAAAATATTTTTGAAATACCTCCTAAATTAGGTTTCTTTATTGGAAGGCCAATCTCTCTTTCACACCTTGCCATCAAGCTGTAGTCATGAGGTTGGGTTAAAAGAAGCAATATATGATATTAAGTAGGGAGAAAAACTAAAGCTTGTTTCCTTTGACCCAGTCATACTAGAGAGAAGTATTTGATAAACAGAAAATGGAATACCTGTTCTCACATCATAGGGGATTCTGGAGAGAATAGGATAGAGTCATTTGGATAAAGTCAGATGTCAGTTTACTTCTGCACGTCCCTGACTTCCTTGTCTCTTTGATTCTGACCTTCAAGTTATGTATTTGTGTGTATGTGTTTGGGGAGGGTCTTTAGAGATATCTTAAGTATGTATGCAGGAAATTGAAGGTATCAGGTCTAGACCCCATTTTCTCAATTATAGTGAGTGCTATGGACTGAATTGTGTCCCCACCCCCAAATTCTTATGTTGAAGCTTAACCCTCAGTGTGACTGTATTTGGAGATAGGGTCTTTAGGAGGTAATTAAGGTTAAATGAGGTCATAAGGGTGAGGCCCTAATCAACTAGGACTTGTGGCCTTATAAGAAGAGGAATATTCTCTCTCTGTCTCTCTCTCTTTCTCTCTCTCTTTCTCCCCCTCATCTCTCTCACTTTCTCACTCTTTCTCTCTCCTTCTCTCTGCATGTGTACAAAGAAGAAAGGCCATCTGAGGACACAGCAGTAAGGTGGCCATGCATGAGGAAGGAAGAGATCTTTCACCAGAAACCAAATCTGCTAGCACCTTGAGCTCAGACTTCCCAGCCTCCAGGACTGTGAGAGAATAAATTTCTGTTGTTTAAGCCACCCCATTTGTGATATTTTGTTATGGTACCCCAAGCAGACTAAGCTAAGGGATAGGCTGCAAGTCTCTAAAAGCAACACAAAGCCATTTGCACATGGTAAGAGATAAATAGTGAAGCATTGTTGAGGGGTGCCAATATATAGGTGAGACTGAGGTAGTGTTCCTGGTTCCCCAAGTTACACATGTACAAAGAACTCAAGTTCCTCTATATCCCAGTGAGGTGCCTTGGAAATGCTGAGAGTGCAGGTGGGCAACCCAAGGCCTGCAGCCAGGAAAAAGAGGCTGTTTTGGGTGAGGACATTGAGTCTTTGGATAAATGACTGAACCATGAGCTCTAGAGTTAGGTTTCAGCACATCAACCCAAAAGACCAAATGAGAGTCATCTCATCTTGGCAGATAGCAGTCCAAGATACAGACTAGTACAGTCACTCTTCAGCAGTGACTGGCAAGAATCCTGAGATAAGTTTTTTACCACAATGAGATTGCATGAGCATACCCCTTCTTAAAATAATCAGATTCAATCTTGCAGGAGAAGGGTGGAGGAACTCTGAGACTAAGAATGTATCTGCGTCATATAAAGGAAATTCTTGAATTACTGAATCAGTCTCAGCCTTAATTTATCAGCTTGGAAAATGATGTAGTAGTTCTTGTCTCTCCATCCCTCTCTGACCCTGGTATCCAATGGATTGACCCTTGAGAAAGATCAACTTGGTAATTTCCAGAGAAATAAAGTTACATTGGCTTTCCACGTCTTTACATAGTGTGAATAAATTTTGCATTGACAATGCATTTATTTTCTCTTGAGGTTATCTTACTCTTGGGGAGAAAAATAAGTTTCCTGTTAAGGACCACCTCTAAGCATCTGGTAATTGCTGCTTGAAGTGTTGAACTAAAAAGGATTCTAAGGCTTCATCTCGACTCTGAGGAAATGAATGCCATGATTAATGATAGGTATTAGCCTTAAAAATGGGATGGAGTAACAGTAGCCCATTTGCTAAGTATTTATGGACACTGGTTTTATATGAATGTGAGGCAGACATTCTCCATGTAGAAAAAACTTCCCTCAGACTGACATGACATTTGTTTAAGTTGCTGGTTAGGTTTCCTGATGTGAAGGAAACATTACATCCACTTTTGTCTTTCAGAGTGGCATATTTTATTTCAAGTGATGTGTTCTTTTATTTAGGAAAATGTCTTGATGGGACTATATGGTCATCCTGGATGATTGAAGGACATTAGTCTCTCACAGTAGTGTTCAAATCAGGAAATCAGGGGTTTTTGCAAAAGAAACAGATTCTCCACCACAGGTGCCCCGAACAGCTTCTTTTCTATCTTTGTACTGCTCCGTTTTTGCTTCTTTCCTCGGAACTTACCCATTCCAGATGTCAACTACCTAATCTGATAAAAAAATAATCCATGCCAAGAGCTTTAAAGCATCCTCACAAGCAGCAGTTCTTTAGCTGAAACCTTCTTATTATGCCTAATCGATTAATGGCTCTCGGTGGGAATTTCACTCAGTGGAGGATAGTAGCTAAGAACATAAATATTTAGTGCAAACCAGTCATACTTGATGTATTTGTAGAGACAGCCGTGCCTGCCTTACTGATTTCTTGAATGATTCTTAGGAAACAGTTTCATATTCATCTTTTTAATGTCATAATCAGTTGCCACAAGAGGTGACTTGTTCAGAAATTGCTCAGAGATCTTATTATAAATAGTGCTATTATTCCTGTGATTATTTTTTATAAATAGGACCTACCCAAGGTTATATACAATGTACTCTTCACTCAATTTGCAATTGTTAAGTTACTTAAATCAACAGTGTTTTAAAAACCTTCTCAACATTAGGAAGAAAAGTACACAAGATAGAGAAGTGAAACAAAGAAAGAAAACACAGATTTGATAACTATAGAAGGATAAAGAAAATGCAGGAAAATTATAAGATTGTCTGGCTTTTTCTTTTTTTGCTTCCTCGACCAAGGTCACATTGTTTTAGATAAAAATAAATTAATTGTCTAATTTTTCTTGCACATAGTAGGCACTCAGTTCATTTAAAACATTCCCAGGAAATGCTGCAATGTGAATAAAATAATCTCATTCTATTTGACCATCTGATACTTTGAAAATTAGTTTTATCATTCATACATTTAAATCAAAACAACATTAGCAGTATATACTATATTGCCAGGTCTTTATACATACTCATATTATTATACATATAATATTACAGTGCAATTATTAGTGTACATAACTTTCTATACTCCCAGACCATGACCTCTTTGTGGGTAAAGGTCATGTTTTCATCATTTCTTTATCACAGGGTTTCTTATGAAGAGTAGGTACTCAGCAAATATGTGTTGAATAAATGGTTGGTAATGACAGTCATTTTATTTTCCATTTTTATAAAGGTGAGGGTTAAAGTTCCTATAATCATATATGTTTCTACAATCATAAAAGATGAAAGTAGAGCAGCCATCCATTAAAAATCTGATTACCTATACATCAAGCAGCAGCATAATAATACTTTTATCTCCATCATTAAAATGCATATAGTTTCAAGATTGCATATGTCTAGTAAGATGATTCCGCTATTTCGGGGACCTTTAACTCTGCCAATATGTCATGAAAATAGATTCATACATGTTCTTTCTAGATCGTTCCAATAACAAGTTATAAATATAGCTAATATTTCCCTTATAATTGGAAAACATATGTAAGTATGGTGCCTATCAACTTTACTAATGTTTCACTATCATAAATGAGACACCTGCAAAATTATGTAAAATAAAATCACACAAGGAAATTTTTAATCACATTCTAAGGCACATACATGTTAGTAAATCAAGGTGATATTCTATCACCTAAATATAATTATTAGGCCCAAAATCTAAATTCCATCATTCTAATGTTTTTATTTACTTTTTCTAAAATTTCTTCTTTCAAATAGTCATTTATGTTTGTTCACATCACAGTACAGAATTTCAGTGCTCCAGTTAGGTTGATAAAGAAACTGCTGTATTTATTTTTCCAGGTATGAATAATTACATTTGTATTCATAATAATTGTACAACTGTGTAACAGAAGAATTAATAAAGATAATTATGACCACTTTAGAGGTGGCCTTTGACATAACTGTAGTATAAAAATGGGGAGGCATGCTGTGATAGTGCTCCAGTATAATTTAGGTGAAGAAATACTGCATATAACAACAGTAATATTTTTAACGTACTTTTAATTATTATATTACTTTCAATGAAACCCTTGTACAATTGCAAACATTTCTTGGGAGTCAATGGACAGCACTGAAAACACTCAATAATGTCAGCAAATACATAGTTTTGACTGAAGATCAAAATCTACAATGTAAACACAACCATTATTCAAAAGCATGAAAATGTATTTCACATTCAAATTGTTACAATAAAAGCTGGACAAATTCTCATTTTCTTCTCAAAACTGAACAAAAGTGATAAAACCATCTCCTAAACATCTTGCAGAAATTTGGAACTAATAATAATTTTCAGAAAGAATGCTATATTAGCTTCAGATTGAAAAAATTATATAATGGTATGGATAGATAGGTGGATAAATTAAATAATCTCACGTATTACACTTTCTAAACCAAAGGATTTTTTAGTATGCATATTTAGTCTGGCAAGTGTCTATATATAGAGGAAAAAGAAAATGCCAAAAACACAAATTCATTCGTATGATGAGCATAGACATATATAACTTCCACTTGACCTTTATATAGCTCCAGGCCCAAATTGTAGCATCTTTCATATTAGCCAATCCATGCCCATTCTTTTCTTTTTTTTTTTAACATCTTTATTGGAGTATAATTGCTTTACAATGGTGTGTTAGTTTCTGCTTTATAACAAAGTGAATCAGCTGTACATATACATATGTTCCCATATCTCTTCCCTCTTGCATCTCCCTCCATCCCACCCTCCCTATCCCACCCCTCTAGGTGGTCACAAAGCACCGTAGCTGATCTCCCTGTGCTATGCGGCTGCTTCCCACTAGCTATCGGTTTTACATTTGGTAGTGTGTATATGTCCATGCCACACTCTCACTTTGTCCCAGCTTACCCTTCCTCCTCCCCATGTCCTCAAGTCCATTCTCTAGTAGGTCTGCGTCTTTATTCCCGTCCTGCCCCTAGG
>NC_041234.1:98367533-98380054 GCF_002837175.3 Physeter macrocephalus
CCAGTACCATACTGTCTTGATTACTGTAGCTTTGTAGTATAGTCTGAAGTCTGGGAGCCTGATTTCTCCAGCTCCGTTTTTCTTTCTCAAGATTGCTTTGGCTATTTGGGGTCTTTTGTGTTTCCTTACAAATTGTGAAATTTTTTGTTCTAGTTCCGTGAAAAGTTCCAGTGGTAGTTTGATAGGGATTGCATTGAATCTGTAGATTCATGCCCAATATTTTCTCGAAACCTTTTTTCCAGAAAACTTTCTCTGGTGAAAGTCAGTACACAAGGATTTCCTTTGCTTTGTACTTCCTGGGACCTATGTGTACTTTGTACTATTTGTTCTTAACTTAGAGATCATCTTAATTGCACGTGCATTTTCATAGATTATGAGAGTTCTATGAACATGGACCATCTGGTGTGATGTGTCTGTATAAGACAGTGACTCAATGAGTGCTCCATAAACATCTTATTAATAGTCCTGAAGAGCATGTGGTTGTTGTAATTTGCCATTTATGAAAAATGAATATTGGTTTTCAAAGAAATCCATAATTTCTTAATTTTAATGCAAAGACAATTAAAATATACTATAAATCAAGTAATGTTTTTATTCCAAGATTGATGATGGTTTTGCTAAAATTGAAATTTACCTATTTTTTTATTAGTTAAAATATTTAGTTTAGCAAATATTTAAATCTAATAATGAAATATCAGAATATAATATTTCCTTGATTAAATATAGATTCTACTAAGAAAATTTAAGTGATCTAATATGGCATTTAATAATTATAGTTTAATGGAAAATATCACTCAAATTTTGCCCTATCATCCTCCATGATTTATGACATAGTTTGCATGGTACATAAACAGCAGAAGTACTAAACTTCAGGGTCATAGCTGTGTAGGATGAACAATATATAATGAAGGACAGTCTTAATATTAACTTTAGCAGTAAAATTCTGTTCCTATATAGTGTAGAACTTGTATGATCAAGTAATAGTAGAACAAGGGGGTAATGAAGACAAGTTTTTTGTGGGGATTCCATAAACAAATAGGCCAGTTAACTATGTAAAAATATCCTTTGTTTCTTGGTCACACACTATATATTTCCTCCAAATCAGTTATATTAAAAGTAGTCATGAAGGAAACTAGAAAAATAAAAGTTCGTGGATAGCTCACTACAGCCCACTGTGAGCACTGATTATGAGTCTATAGCATCAGCAGAAATATGCAACACTTGAGGGTGAAAATACCACTAGAATTGATAAGGCATCTTTCCTTGAAGTAAACATAGCATTCTTCCACTCTTGTAAAAACTCTTGGAAATGCGTGGGTGATTTTATTTGTGTCAGTTTCACTCTAACTCATAATGCTTTATAGGTGAATTTGACATTTTCAGCAAGAATCACAGCATGAATGATGCCCATGTTTTCCATAGGTTTTAACTTTATCCTATCAAGGAACTTGAAATAATTTAAAAATAATGTTCTTCAAAATGATTGATTTTATCAAACAAGTCTCAGTTGGCTTTCAAGTTTCTTGGCTCCTCAGCTCATCACTATTCCACATACTCTCCTTATTGTCAGATCCTCTCCCTATGATTAATTGATCAAAAACAATAACAACCATAAAAGTGTAAATTGCACAAACTCCATGTCCTTAGTATTTTTTGCAAAACACATTTTCTTGGATAAATGAACATATGTGAAGTAATAAATCTATAAAAGCTGTTTATGAGTTATTGCTGAAAAAAATCAAATTATAAGTCACAATTTATGTGTAAAATGATAAATGCTCAGTAAGGTTTTTTCCTTGTTTTGTTTTCTTTTGGGGTGGTGGTGTGGTTTTCTATTTGTTTTGTTTTTGGCTTTGGTTTTCATTTTGCAGAAGACAAAAGGAGATGTTTCTTGGTTAGAAGTTTGCTTTTAGTGCAGGAAAGTGCTAGCATAACTATTGTGGCTAAATGAATGCCCAATAACTGACCATAAAAAGGAATAGTTCGGAGAGCTTAGTAGGCAACTGAAACCACCAGAGAAGTTATAGCTGTGGGGAGTGGATTAAGATCCTTGGAGTAAATGGATAAGTGCTACATAGTAGTGTGCTGTCCTTTATGATAAGGACTAGACACATATGAGCATAGGGCACTTGAAATGTGGCTAGTCCTAATTAAAATAGGAAAAAAAAAGCAAAATGTTTCATGCTAGGTGCTTAGTAAGAATTGTTCACTCAATAACCATTCTCCACTTTCTCTATAATAATAAAAGCTTAGCTGGACATTGAATGTTATGCTCAAGAGTATGTTTCTTAGCTTCCTTTGTAGCTCAATGTTGCCATGAAGCCTGGTTCTGGCCAATGAGATGTAAGTGAAAGTGACATGTGCAACTCCTTTTAAAGGAAAGAAAAATGTTCTGTCTGTATCTCCTCTTAGCACTGACTGTAATTTGGACTAGTGGTAGGAGTGGGGTAGGCATCTTAGGCCACAAGATAGAAGCAACATTTTCAGGGTGGCAGAGCAAAATGATAGAACAATCCTGTGTTCTGAAAAACCATGGAGTTATCATGTCAGCCTTTGAACACGTATGCTAGGACTATTTTGCAACAGTAAGGTAAACTGTATTTCATCTAATCTGTTTTTAACTATTGCATAATATTCCACGATGATTGTGTATCTACCATAGACTATCTATCCACTGTTGGAGTAATGGACACTTGGGTTTGCTTCCTGCTCACTACCATCAATGGACACTTGGGTTGCTTCCTTCTCACTACCATCACAAATAACATTGCAATGATGTCCCCATATAGATCTGTGTGGAGATTTCTTTGAGATGTTATTCAGGAGAATGATTGCTGGTAAATAGAATATGTATAATATTACATTTGTCTAAGTATATATAAAATATTACATTTGCCAGATTTTTCTCTATAATAGTGGCATCAGTTTACACTCCCTTTAGTGAGCACTTCTAGGCTAGACCAGGTGGTGAGACACCATTGCAATCGCATGTTTAGAACTAAAGAGGTGGAAAATTAACATCACAAAAGCTCCATAAGGGAAGGAATGGCGTCTGTTTTTGTACTCCATTATAGACCAGTGACTGATACATAATAGTGGCTCATAAATATTTATTGAATAAAAAAATGAGTGAATATATAGATCCTACAAAAATAAAATTGTATATTCACAAAAACAATCACTCCATGTGAACTTGATTCACAGTCAGTAAGGAAAACCTGATGGGGTATACATTTCTTCTTGAATCACATTCCTTTCAGGTCTTTGCATTACTTGCTCCTTCATTTAGGTCTCTGCTCAAAAGTTTCCTTCTCAGGGAAGATATTTCTGATCATCCTATCTAATAAAGCATCCCACCCCCTGTGATCAACAATCATACTAAATTCCCTTCCCTTGTTTCATTTTTCCTCAAGTACTAAGTATTTTCTTCAAGTACTAAAACCACCTGAAAAAATACACATATACCATTATTTATATATCCTGACTTCCCCATTTAGATGTAAGTTCGATGAGGGTAGGGGCTATATTCCCCAGTCCCTAGAACAGTAGAGTACCTGGTACAGAGTAAGTACTTAATATATTTGCCAAATGAATGAATGAACCATCTTATCTTATAATCAATCAATAAATATGTATTGAAGCACTCCGTGTAGCGTAACCATACTAAGCACTGTGGAAAAACTAAGATATAGCAGACAAATCCATGATCTCAAGCTGCTTATAATCTGGCAAAGCAGAAAAGACAATGCATACAAAAAGCAAACTAATAATGCCAGGCAGTTTCAGGAAAGGAAACTACTAGTAAGTGGCTATAGGAGCTCAGAGGATGGAAAGACCATATGTAGGTTTCACTGAGCAGATGGAACATGAGGTGAGTTGGTACTTACACTGGCAAAGTGGGAGGTATGGGCTCTCTAGGGGAAGTGACCTGCATGAGCAAATAAGAATATCAAGGAAGATATTTCTTCAGATATGCATATAGCTTTCCAGTTTATGAAGCACGTTCACACATATTTTATCACTTAAACCTAATAATATTTTTTGAAGTCAGCGGAGAAGGAGCTAATGTCCAAACTGTATTTTGAACAGACTCAGGCTCAGATAGTAATTTGCTTAAAGCCACTTGACTGGAGTTGGAAACAAAATCTGTGTTTTCTGATTCTTAATCTAGGGCCCTGTCTTCAATAGCAGAAGTCAAAGGGCAGAGCTATTACACACCTGGTGTTTAAGTATAATTATGAGGTGTTTCTCTTGGATATGTTTGGATAACTGTCGCTGATTGTGTTTCCATTACCTGTGTTTATTTGTGTTTTTCTAATCTCCCCATTAGATTATGCACCTCCATAAGGGTTGGGTTATGACCTCTATTTCCTTTGTAATTTCCACAGAACATAGTACAATTGAGAGGTGTTGGTGGCCCATCTCTGTTGTAAGGCAATATCATGAGAAAGGAAAACAAAATAAGTTCTAACAAAATACACTATAAATTAAATTATTTTTAGATTAAGCTACAGAGATGTATACACACAGAAACACATAGCCTACATAATTTCATCAAGAGGAGATGATTGCCTACTGCTAGTGACTACTCAGATCCTTCAAGACATCTATTTATATATTACCCTCATCACAGACTGAAGGTCAGAGAAAGTAACATTTCAGTTGCAGGTTTTCATAAGCAAAGGGGAATCTACTGTTGTTTTTCTTTTTTGTGGTGGGGAGTGGAATGTCTTGTTTTTATTGTATTAATCAGATGCTAAAATACTTAGCTACTCCTCTGCACAAAATATGTTAAAAGAGCAGGAAGAGAACATCTTGTCTCTATATAAAGTTTTGCTTAAGATACTGCTAAACTAAGTAACCTGGCCCTAATTTTCATATTTGACTTGAAAATAAAGAAAAGAGAGACCTTCAAGTTGGCGGAGGAGTAAGATGTGGAGATCACCTTCCTGCCCACAAGTACATCAGAAATACATCTACACAAGGAACAACTCATACAGAACACCTACTGAACGCTGGAAGAAGACCTCAGACTTCCCAAAAGGCAAGAAACTCCCCACATACCAGGGTTGGGCAAAAGAAAAAAGAAAAAACAGAGACAAAAGAATAGGGACAGGACCTGCATCTCTGGGAGGGAGCTGTGAAAGAGGAAAGGTTTCCACACACTAGGAAGCCCCTTCACTGGCAGAGACAGGGGGTGGCGGGGTGGGGGAAGCTTCAGAGCTGTGGAGGAGAGTGCAGCAATAGGGGTGCAGAGGGCAAAGCAAAGAGATTCCCGCACAGATTGTCAGTGCCTATCAGCACTCAAGAGCCTGAGAGGCTTGTCTGCTCACCCGCTGGGGTGGGTGAGGGCTGGGAGCTGAGGCTCCAGCTTCAGAGGTCAGATCCCAGGGAGAGGACTGGGGTTGGCTGCGTGAACACAGTCTGAAGGGGGCTAGTGCACCACCGTTAGCCGGGAGGGAGTCTGGGAAAAAGTCTGAACCTGCCTAAGAGGCAAGAGATCATTGTTTCGGAATGTGCGAGGAGAGGGGATTCAGAGCACCGCCTAAACGAGCTCCAGAGACGGGTGCGAGCTGCGGCTATCAGCACAGACACCAGAGACGGCCATGAAATGCTAAGGCTGCTGCTGCTGCCACCAAGAAGCCTGTGTGCAAGCACAGGTCACTATCCACACCTCCCCTCCTGGGAGCCTGTGCAGCTCGCCACTGCCAGGTTCCCGTGATCCAGGGACAACTTCCCCGGGAGATCACACGGCGCACCTCAGGCTGTTGCAATGTCATGCCGGCCTATGCCGCAGCAGGCTCGCCCTGCATTCCATACCCCTCCCTCCCCCCGGCCTGAGTGAGCCAGAGTCCCCTAATCAGCTGCTGCTTTAACGCTGTCCTGTCTGAGCAAAGAACGGATGGCCTCAGGCGACCTACACACAGAGTTGGGGCCAAATCCAAAGCTGAACCTCAGGAGCTGTGCGAACAAAGAAGAGAAAGGGAAATTTCTCCCAGCAGCCTCAGGAGCAGCCAATTAAATCTCCACAATCAACTTGATGTACCCTGCATCTGTGGAATACCTGAATAGAGAACAGATCATCCCGAAATTGAGGTGGTGGATTTGGGGAGCAACTGTAGACTTGGGGTTTGCTTTCTGCATCTAATTTGTTTCTGGTTTTATGTTTCTCTTAGTTTAGTATTTAGAGTTTATTATCATTGGTAGGTTTGTTTATTGATTTGGTTGCTCTCTTCATTTTTTTATATATACATATATATATATTTCCTTTTTCTGTTTTTGTGAGTGTGTATGTGTATGCTTCTTTGTGTGATTTTGTTTGTATAGCTTTGCTTTTACCATTTTGTTTTAGGGTTCTGTCTATCCGATTTTTTTTTTTTTTGATAGTTTTTAGCACTTGTTATCGTTGGTGGATTTGTTTTTTGGTTTGGTTGCTCTCTTCTTTCTTTTTTCTTTGTTTTTCTTTTTCTTATTTTTAATTTTTTTGATTTTTAAAATTTCTTTATATTAATAACTTTATTTTATTTTATTTATTTATTTTTTCTCCTCTTTCTTCTGAGCCGTGTGGCTGACAGGGTTTTGGTGCTCTGGCTGGGTGTCAGGCCTGTGCCTCTGAGGTGGGAGAGCTGACTTCAGGACATTGGTCCACCAGAGACCTCCCGGCTCCACGTAATATCAAATGGCAAAAGCTCTCCCAGAGGATCTCCATTTCAGTGCTAAGACCCAGCTCCACTCAACAACCAGCAAGCTACAGTGCTGGACACCCTATGCCAACCAACCAGCAAGACACGAACACAACTCACGCATTAGCAGAGAGGCTGCCTAAAATCATAATAAGGTCACAGACACCCCAAAACACACCACCGGATACAGTCCTGCCCACCAGAAAAAACAAGATCCAGCCTCATCCACCAAAACCCAGGCACCAGTCCCCTCCACGAGGAAGCGTACACAACTCCCTGAACCAACCTTAGCCAGCGGGGGCAGACTCCAAAAACAACGGGAATGACGAGCCTGCAGCCTGCGAAATGGAGACCCCCAAACACAGTAACTTAAGTAGAATGAGAAGACCCAGAAACACACAGCAGATGAAGGAACACGGTAAAAACCCACCAGACCAAACAAATGAAAAGGAAATAGGCAGTCTACCTGAAAAAGAATTCAGAGTAATGATAGTAAAGATGATCCAAAATCTTGGAAATAAAATGGAGAAAATCCAAGAAACGTTTAACAAGGACTTAAAAGAACTAAAGAGCAAACAAAGAATGATAAACAACAATAAATGAAATTTTAAACTCTCTATAAGGAATCAATAGCAGAATACCTGAGGCAGAAGAGTGAATAAGTGAACTGGAAGATGAAATAGTGAAAATAACTACCACAGAGCAGAATAAAGAAAAAAGAATGAAAAGAATTGAGGACAGTCTCAGAGACCTCTGGGACAACATTAAATGCACCAATATTCGAATTATAGGGGTCCCAGAAGAAGAGAAAAAGAAAAGGACTGAGAAAATACTTGAAGAGATTATAGTTGAAAACTTCCCTAATATGGGAAAGGAAATAGTTAATCAAGTCTAGGAAGCACAGAGAGTGCTAGAAAAACACACCAAGACACATATTAATCAAACTATCCAAAATTAAGTACAAAGAAAAAATATGAAAAGCAGCAAGGGAAAAGCAACAAATAACATACAAGGGAATCCCCATAATGTTAACAGCTGATCTATCAGCAGAAACTCTGCTATAGTTCACCATTGTTAACACCTCACATGGCAGAGGTTTTAACCTATCCTAAGGATAAAAGCCATAAAAATGAGATATTCATCCCTACTTTACTCTTCTTCTAAGTGTCAACTCTCCTTCAAATTTCAGAATCTGACTTTTCTTACTTTTCACTACATTCACCTTGTTAGTTTTTGTTGATGCTGTTGTTGTCACTGTTGTTTATTAATTTGCCTTTTCATTAAAAAATCCATGATTAGTAGATATTATTTATGTGCACGTAATTTCCACAAGGAGCTCATTTAATCAGGCTAGAAGTAAAAATGCAACAATACTTTTGAAACATGCTTTTTGAGATCTAATCATATTTCTTAACATTTATCTGGTTCATTGCTGTAACTACTGATTAGTAGTCCATAGGATGTATTTAACATATTTACTTATATATTCCTCTTGTGATTTTTCCGAGCTTCCTCCAAAGACCCAGTTCCACAATAATGCTTGACCTAATTCCACAATAATGCTTCAAATATGTCCTAATGTATGTGTATGTATATACACATATACACACACACACACACGCACACACAACCTTATTTTAAACTTTCTCTAAGGTGTACACCAAAGAGTGGGTCATACGGTATGCATATTCCTAATTTCGCTATCTTACTCAGTTGTTTTCTAGAATAGCCGTCCCTTTTACACTTCTACCAGCAGTGCATTAGGTATAACAATTCCTCACATTTTTGACAATACTTGGTTATATCCGACTGATGCATTTTTGCTGATTATAAATTGGTTTAATTGCTTTACTTCACATTTCTCTAATCAACAATCAGTGTAAGCATCTCTGTATATACTTGTAACCAGTTTTCTCCTTCCATCAATTATCTGTTCTTTGTTCATTTTGTTATTATATTTTCTCTTTTTCTTGTTGATTTGCAGGAATTCTTTAAATATTCTACACATTAATCCCTTATCCATTTTAGATGTTGCATGCATTTTCTTACTATATGATTCTTCATATCCATTTTTGAACAAAAATTCCTATTTCCTATAGGTGAATCCATCAACTTTTATACCTTGTGACTTATGCTTTTTTGAGACTTGTTAAACATTATTTTTCAACTCAAGGTCTTAAAAGTTTTCAGTCACATTTTTTTTTTTTAGTTCTGTAATTTTACCAGTTGTTCCAAAACTTGATAAATAAGATAAATAATAAAATAAAATAATTAAGGAGCTAAAAAATTCCTGGGTCTCATTCTAGACCTACTTAATCAGCATCTTTGGGGCTATAGCCCTGGAATTTGCATTTTATATAAACACCTATCATACAGTCAATTTCCTAATGTGTTTGGGAACCTCTCAATTGCATGGCATGTGAAATTATTTCCAAATTTGGAATTCCTAAAGAGTCTATCAACATTTAGTTTTTTAAAAAATAAGTATCCCTAATAGATGATACTTTACTGTTCTGCAGGAATATGGGATTTCTTATTGAACTCCCAAAGATTCAACAGTTTAGGGAAATAAATATTCTCTTTTCTTCTGAAATTATTTTGATTTAATTTATTAAACAAACATTTATGGAATATCTACTGGGTGCAAGATATCTAGACTAATATCGTTGGGTCCCCCCCCCCCTCTGTCTACTAGTATTTGGATAGGGAAAATATGTTTCCTAGAACTAGTAGCATTGGTCACAAGTTGTCACCCCTGTACCCCTTGAAGAGTAGAAAAAAAACTGCCACAGGAAGCACGTTGCAGCAGAACCATACAAGCTACCTAGCAACCAACCATATCTTTGTATACTTGACTATAACTTACTTAGGGGTAAATACCAAAAGAGGACAATGCCTGCTATAGCATATTAATGAGCACAGGCAATCAAAGTAGGCTGAATAATGAAATTAGAGAATTAAATAATTTTCTATTACTTTGGGACTTTATTTTTTAATTTATACATTTGTCTAATTAAGAGAGACATGCATTGTAAAGCTTCTCCTCAGTCTGTTTGAATTTAGCCTCCCATCAATCATGAACTTAGGGAAGAACAGTCACCATTCCTTCATCAAAAGTTCAACATCTTCTAAAAAGTTTTATAAAGAAAGGTAGCATGTGGTTTTATCCAAGGGAAAGCAGGTCAAAATGACTCTGAGAAATTTCTTCAAAGTAAAGGACTGACTTACCTTCTCTCACTTTTTTTTTTTCCCTCTCTACTCATCATCATTGCTTGTTAGGAATTCCCCAGTGGAGTATACAGCTGTTGATTTTTCTGATGTAGATGAAGCAATATCAAACCATCAAGGATTTCTTGTCATGAAATTTCACTTGAACATTTTCTTCCTTCAACTGCTTGTTCTCTTAGCTTATTATGAAATAGAAGTGTTTGTTCAGTCCTCCTGGTGAACCTATAATGGATGGATAAATGTTCAGATCTTGCCATAATCACTACACTTCATAACACTTCTTCAGCTTTGAACTGAAAAGGTCCTGCATTATAAAATTTGTCATTGGAAATCTGTGTTTAGAGAAAGTTTATTGACCTTTGAAGTTTTACTAAGCATATGATTTTTCTTTTCTCATTTTCTGCTGTGTGATGTAAAATTCAATTAAAACTGTGTTAAGTATTTAGCAACCTTTAATCAAGTAAGCTTCAGTTTTATAGGTTTACTTTTAGGAGATTAACATTGTTTTTCAGCTCTCATAATAATGTTTGTCTATATGGTATTATTTGTACATATGTACAATCTGTATAAAATATATGCACACAGAATTTATGCATAAAAATATTTTATAAGGTTCTAAATACAACCTTTTCCTTAGCTCTAGTAAGGAAAAGGAGTAGTTCAAATCTTTCATTACACTCATGTTTCCCAATGAGTGTCAAACACAAAATATATTTCCCCCGCCTCTCCAACTCAAACCACATCTTAGGTAAATGACTTTTTTCCCCCTTGATTTACTGTGGATGAAATGCGAGTTTTCCTATCCTTAGCAGGAATGAGTACACTTTACCTATAATTGCAATGATGATAAAGGGACAAAAGCTGGATGGAAAAGGGGGCTATCACTTTACCTATAAGTGTATTTCACAGCTCTGAAGGTCCATATATGCACTGTTCTAATGGTTTCCATATGTCCCTCTCTGGACCTAGTCCACTATTTGAAAGTACCTGATCCTCTAACTAGCCTCAATTTCTTAGTTGTTATGGTGATATACAATATCTAGAAGTTTGGATATAACTTTGGATTTTCAAAAATTTAGGCTCAGGAATCAGGGAAGAATTCCCACTGAAATTGCCTCTTGGAAGCAGTATAATAGTAGGTAAAGAGCAAAGGCTTTATGAGCCTGATAGACTAGGGTTTGGGGGAACTGAGTCTACCACTTAACAGCTGTGAGCTTAGGCAAATAGTCACTTAACCTTTTTGAGCCTCAGTCTCTTTATGAGTAAAATGATGATAGTTATATTTGCCTCACAGGTACCATTGTAAGAATAAAATGAAATAATATGTGTATAAAATGTATAGCATAGTGTCTTGCATATCGTAAGCATTTGATAGATCATTGGTTTACACGTTGGGTGGGGTAATAGTAATTTTTCATGACATATGCACTAGCATTCAGCTCAGCTTGGTCCACCAAACGTTAAGTATCTACAGAGCATCAGACCCTGTGCTAAACAAAATTCTGGTAATATAAAGGTAAATAAGACATGATTTTTGTCTTCAAAGATATCACTGCCTATAATAATACAGACACATAAATGGGCAATTCTAATACAGAAAGATACATGCAGTGGCAGAGGTACACTCATTTTATGGAAGTAGAACAGAAAGGGTAGTTTGAGGGAGGCAAAGGAAGACTTCTGAGTGGAAGGAAAGTATCTGAACTGAATTTTAACTCTCTAACCTCTGGAGTGTGCTGCAGCTAACCAGGAACTGTGGGTTAACTGCTTCTGAGTGAATGCAGCCTAGTGGATAAGCACAAAGTCTCTAAAGCCAGACTATCTGGATTCAGCTCCATCACTTACTAGCTCTATGACCCAGGGCAAATTACTGAAGCTCTCTATTCCTTACTTCCCCATCAATAAACTGGAGGTAACAGTAATACCAAAGTCATAGAGTTTTGAGTATTACAAGTGCTTAGAAAACAGCTTGATAAATAGCCTCATATAAGTGTTATTTTAGCTGTTCCTATTATAATATCTTTAAAGCAGATATAACAAAAAAAAACTAATCATTCACATTTACATATATCTGGGCTGACAGAAATAAAGTGGTTTCAAAATTGCCTACTATATTAGCATGTAATTATACCTAATTTGCTAATGATAGGTGATGTCAGCAATCAGGGCAAAGTTGCATATGGTACCTGATGCTAAAGAATAGAAAATATTTTTAAAATGAGAAATAGAAGTGTTAAAAAAATGAGCTAAAAAAATCTGTTCTTGTATATGTAGCCAAACTACTGATTATAACTTCACCTCATTATAAAAACTAAACTTTACAATCAAAACATATAATTCTAGGTAGACGTGTACCTTTTTTTTTTTTTAACATCTTTATTGGAGGATAATTGCTTTACAGTGGTGTGTTAGTTTCTGCTGTATAACAAAGTGAATCAGTTATACGTATACATATATCCCCATATCTCTTCCCTCTTGCATCTCCCTCCCTCCCACCCTCCCTATCCCACCCCTCTAGGTGGTCACAAAGCACCGAGCTGATCTCCCTGTGCTATGCGGCTGCTTCCCACTAGCTATCTATTTTACGTTTGGTAGTGTATATATGTCCAT
>NC_041234.1:98380361-98380923 GCF_002837175.3 Physeter macrocephalus
TATTCCATTGTATATATGTGCCACATGTTCTTTATCCATTCATCTGTTGATGGACACTTAGGTTGCTTCCATGTCCTGGCTATTGTATATAGAGCTGCAGTGAACATTGTGGTACATGTCCCTTTTTGTATTATGGTTTTCTCAGGGTATATGCCCAGTAGTGGGATTGCTGGGTCATATGGTAGTTCTATTTTTAGTTTTTTAAGGAACGTCCATACTGTTCTCCATAGTGGCTGTATCAATTTGCATTCCCACCAACAGTGCAAGAGGGTTCTCTTTCCAGCATTTATTGTTTGTAGATCTTTTGATGATGGCCATTCTACCGGTGTGAGATGATATCTCATTGTAGTTTTGATTTGCATTTCTTTAATGATTAGTGACGTTGAGCATCCTTTCATGTGTTTGTTGGCAATCTGTATATCTTCTTGGGAGAAATGTCTGTTTAAGTCTTCTGCCCATTTTTGGATTGGGTTGTTTGTTTTTTTGATATGGAGCTGCATGAGCTGCTTGTAAATTTTGGAGATTAATCCTTTGTCAGTTGCTTCATTTGCAAATATTTTCT